>NC_000067.6:80186662-80486662 GCF_000001635.26 Mus musculus | reverse complement strand
CTGGCATGCATTTCCAGGGCAAGCAAATGAGAATTAGAAAAGATCCCACCATTATGCAAACTGGCAAGCCTCTAAGATAAAGAGAACAAAAAGTGAGTGAGTGTCTCTCAGCAGCTTGAAGAGGTTGAGCACATTACACACGGTCAGGAAACAGAAACCAGCAACTGTATACACGCTTTTCTGTCCCTTTCTCTGTTTACACAGCCAGGATCCTAGCCAGGGCACCTCAATTTATGATATCAAGATAATCCCTTACAGCATGCCTGGAGGCCCATACCCAGGTAATTCCAGAATCATTAAATTAAAATTTAACATTAACCATCATACTAGGAGAGGAAGCAGCATGGTTATCACACAAAATGCAGGGAAGGCTTCTGACAACGTTAATCATTCGTTCACACTAAAAGGCCAAAGAAACTAGGAATACAAAAAAAAAAAAAAAAAAAGCATAGCTCAGGTTTATGAAGACTATAGACAACAAAACCACAGTCAATATCATAATATAAGAAAAAAATTAACACAATCCCTCAAACTTAGAAGTGACGACTAAGCTATCCACCCCCTTCTATTCTTATTCAGAATAGCGCTTGAAGTCTTAGTTACAGCAATAAGACAAGATAAATAATAATGACATAAGTGAAAAATAAGAAATAAAATTATCTCCATGTTCAGAAAATAAAACCTCTTACTTTTTAGACCCTAAATCCTTCACCAGAATAATCTTAGATCTCATAAACACTTTCAGGAAAGTAGTAAGATAGTAAATCAACACAGAACAATAACTCTTCTATATACTAATAATGAACACGCTAAGGAAAAAAGCAGAACAGTCCATTTCACGATAGCTTCAGATAGATAGATAGATAGATAGATAGATAGATAGATAGATAGATAGATAGATAGATATAAAGTAAATAAATAGATAGATGACAGAAGACAGATGATTGATATAGATAGATAGATAGATAGATAGATAGATCAATATAAAGTAAATAAATAGATAACAGAAGACAGATGATTGATAAAAGATAGATAGATAGATAGATAGATAGATAGATAGATAGATAGATAGATGATCTAGGAATAAGCCTGTCAGAAGATGTGACTCTATAGTAAAAACAAAAAATGCTTATTAACAGAAGCCACTAGAAGATGGAAAGATATCTGGCGTTCATACATAAACAGAACAAATTTTGTAACTATATTACTAAAACCAATCTACCAACTCAATGACTTTTTATGAAAATACTAATGATATTAATCACAGGAAAATAAACTAAAATGTCTATGTAGAAAATATTCCCAAACAGTACAATCCTGAAGAAACAAAACAAAGCTCGTGGATCTCAACATGCAATTTCAAAGTACACTGCAGATAGCAAGTAAGAAAAGCGGCTCAGTACCGCCACACAGGCCAGGGGAATAGAACAGAGATCCTGAAATAAACTAAAGAGCAATGACCTAATCAGCTCTGGTCATTTGATTCTCAGCAAAGGTACCAAACATTCATTAGAGAAAAGACAGCATCTTCTGCGTTCGGTGCCATCTTCTTCAAATCTTGTAAAATTCAAACTTTATATTCATTAGACAAAACTTCCCACGTACTTCAGCCCCTGGCAACCACTGTTCTGTTTTCAGTTTCTATGAGTTTCACTGCTTCAAATACCTCACAGAAATAAGCCAGTTATGTGTTATATTATGCATAACATATATTACATATCCCATTTCTGTTTAGCAAAATCAGAAAGGTGTAGATTCATTCCACAAAATAACAATATTTAACACTACTGAGCCATACAGTTAAAAATGGTTAAAGTGGTAAACTTTTAGGTGGTTCTTACTGTAATAAAAATAATTTTAATAAAAGGATTTCTTTGCCAAGTCTGATAGATTTAGGGGAAATCATTTCAAAGGTGGCAATCATAGAACTGTGGAATCAAAAAAACGAACTAAAAGACAGATATGTTTTATCCTGTACCGACTGATGAGTCACCCTGGGTATCTGTGGGGAAGAAAGACCTTTAATCCACATGAGCAGAGCTGAGGAAACTCACAGACACAGTCAGACTCTGTACAACCCCTCCTGATGTGAAGAATAGTGAGTGCTCTCTGGAACTAGAAATAAAAAGAGTTAAGGTTAGAATTTTATCCTCTGAAATGGTAGCAAAAATTTTGCATTTTATGTTTTCGAGTTGTCTCCCCCCCCCCCCCCAAAAAAAAAACAACAAAAAACCTCATGTGCTTAAAAAACAAGAGCTGAGACTGGAAGCATAATTCTGTCAACAGAGTGCTTGCCTACCATGCAGGAAGCCCTGGGCTTAACTCACAGCACCAAATTAACCAGATGTGGAGGGGTATGGCTGTAATCCCAGCACTGGGGAAACAGAGAGGGGAGGGTTGGGAAACCAAGATCATCCTTGGCTATGTAGTGAGTTTTGCTGCAGCCTGGGCATGCATGAGCAGTGGTTATGATAAATAAATATTTTCAAATGAGATCTCTACCTGATAGCATTAACATCAATTCAATACAGGAAAGGCACAAAACATACTGCATGATGCTTCATTGTTGTCTTTGAGTTTCACAATCTAGATCTTGGCTTTTAATTATCTCCTTGTTATAGATTAATTACTCCTGCTCATAAATCCTAGAGTTACTCCTGGAATGAGCATAGTCCTAGTTCTAGCTCCACGGGGTCATCATTCATTGAGTAAAGACAAAACCAGTGGGTCACTGAGTAAAAAGGCCGTCCTAATGCAAACCGTAATGTAATGAAAGGTCTCCTGTTGTCTCTGCGTAAAGGTATCTGTTGGCTGCAAGTACTGATGTCACCTGGTTTCACCAGCTTTCCACACTGCCGTGGAGTCCCTGAAGAATGTCGACGGAAGAACCATGCCACGAACTTGCCAAATGCAGCTCAATAAATCTGAGTTTACTTTGCTGCAGAAGTTTCATTTGGCTCCACTCTACCAACGTCTCATGGCCTCCCTTCTCTATGAATACAACTGAGCTATAAATAGTGAACACTCAGTGCTATGAAATGGAAACTGGAGTCTATCCAGGAAACAGACTGGTGTAGTGCTCTGAGGTAGGCCATCCTTGAAGCACCAAGTACAGACTCCACTGAGCATAGCAAAAGAGCCACAGTTGCTATGTATGTGTATGTCAAAGCTTAGCTGGACTGGCAGACATTATCCTGAATTAAGCACTCTTGTAAGCATTGTGAATAATGGAGGAGGAATTTGGGGATAAAGAACTTAAAGCAATGCAATCAGAATTTGCCCTCATGAAGTTTATTTGCAAGTCAAGATGATAAACACTACCTACACAGTTCTAAAAAGGCATAATCAAGTGTCAAATTATATAGTGTCTGCTCGATTTTGGAAAATAATTCAGAGGAAGAAAAGATCAAGTTGATATACAGTGTTGAAAAGGGTTGAATAAACTTAACAAGATTCCAGCAATTTAAAAAAAAAATAAATAGTGGAATTTGCTATTTAGGAATAATTTGAGGCTAGTGAGATTACTCAGTGGGTAATGCTCTTACCACACAAGCATGAAGGCCTGAATTAAAATCCTCAAGCTGACATAAAACCAGGAAAAGTAGCATCTCAAATCTTGCTACAATGAAGGGAGAGAGGGAGAGAGAGAAGATTCCTCAGAAGTTTGAGGGACAGCTAACCTGGAGTATGCATTACAATAACAAAGGTGACCTACCTCAAAATAGGCAAACTCCTGGCATTGTCCACTAACCTCCATACAATTATCATGGCACATGCATGCCCACATTCTCACACAGGAATATGCACGTGTGCACGTGCACACACACACACAAACACACACACACACACACACACACACACACACACCACTAATGTATACTAATGCTTCAGTAAACATTAAAC
This sequence comes from Mus musculus, assembly GCF_000001635.26. NCBI lineage: Eukaryota > Metazoa > Chordata > Mammalia > Rodentia > Muridae > Mus > Mus musculus. The sequence continues at coordinate 80,482,759 of NC_000067.6, read as the reverse complement.
TACTCGTAATTTCTCTATTTTCCTTTTTTTTTTTATCACACTTCTACCAATCTATACAGTCTTGTGATAACCTATCATCAATCTCATTTTATAATTTTTCTAAACTGGGGCTAGAGAGATGGATCAGCAGTTCAGAGCACATACTGCTTTTACACTGAATTTGGTTCCAGGGCCCATGTGAGACACTTTATAACCACCTGATATTTCAGCTCTCCGGGACTCCGAGGCCTCTGTGGCCACCTGCACTCGCATACACATACCTACTCGCAGACTCGCAGGCACACACGTGATTAAAATTTTTGTTTTTAATCAGTTTTTTGAAAGATTTATTTTATGCATTTGAGTGTCCTATCTGCATGCCAAAAGAGGACATCGGATCACATTATAGATGGTTATGAGCCACCATGTGGTTGCTGGGGATTGAACTCGGGACCTCTAGAAGAGCAGACAGTGTTCTTAACCACTGAGCCATCTCTCTAGACCCTAGTAATGAAACTTTCTTAAAATAGATCTTTAATTGCTGGCATCAGCACAGTTTACCTGTATAAAACCTCAACCTGGACATTATTAACTAGAGTAACATTGGTTCATAGTTTTGAGGAATAAATCTACACAAATATGAAAGAAAGTGCAAAAATCTTAAATGTATGCCAATGAGTTTGACAAATGATGATCCTATATAATGCAACATCCCTGTTTCACTATATATAACACTACCATCACACCAAAACAAAATATACATAGTAAAGTTATTATCACACCTTCCCAGTCATAGTTGACTTTCTAGATAGCTCATGACAAGAGTCAGGTGAAATGCTGATCTTATCTTCCCACTTAGGAAAAAAAAAAACCAAAAAACAAACTTTGAGCACGCAATTCTGTTTTCTGTGCTCTGATGGATACAAATGGCCACACCCTGACTCTCAGAAAGTTCCCTAACAGTAGGCAGACAAGAGAGCGGGCCTGCAGGTGCATGGCTACAGCACAGTTGTGACACTCTGAAAGCCTTAACCTTCATCTATTTTCTTGTTACTTTATCTATCAAATCAGAGAAGTCATCTGGCATCTGTCTTGGCAGATAAATTCATAAGTCGAATGATAATAGAGGTATTTAGATACCTTTCGACATCTGCTGCAAGATGAGAAGCCACCATTATGACAATTTTCTATGTCAGCACTATGTTCGCCAATAACTACATCTATAAAAGTTATCGAGTATAGCTTCTGCAGACACCTAGGCCTGATAATTATAATGCCACACAGCCAGGAAGTCTCTGTTGTTGAGATGGGAGTTAAGACCTTTAGACATGGGGCCTAGAAGAACCTAAAATGATGAGAGCACCCTCATCACCTTGCCCTCATCTTAAAAAGAATAATAGGAAGCCACCCCAGGATTCAGGAACTGTGTACAAGGTCCCTCAATCCTCCATCAGAGGAAAGTACTGCTACTTACTGTGTCAGGGATGCCTTGACCTAAGGCAACCAAGCAAAAAGCAAGAGCATTGTACCTGGAAATCAGTCTGGCGGTTCCTCAGAAAACTGGACATAGTACTACCGGAGGATCCAGCAATACCTCTCCTGGGCATATATCCAGAAGATGCCCCAACAGGTAAGAAGGACACATGCTCCACTATGTTCATAGCAGCCTTATTTATAATAGCCAGAAGCTGGAAAGAACCTAGATGCCTCTCAACAGAGGAATGGATACAGAAAATGTGGTACATCTACACAATGGAGTACTACTCAGCTATTAAAAAGAATGAATTTATGAAATTCCTAGCCAAATGGATGGACCTGGAGGGCATCATCCTGAGTGAGGTAACACATTCACAAAGAAACTCACACAATATGTATTCACCGATAAGTGGATATTAGCCCCAAACCTAGGATACCCAAGATATAAGATATAATTTGCTAAACACATGAAACTCAAGGAGAATGAAGACTGAAGTGTGGACACTATGCCCCTCCTTAGATTTGGGAACAAAACACCCATGGAAGGAGTTACAGAGACGGAGTTTGGAGCTGAGATGAAAGGATGGACCATGTAGAGACTGCCATAGCCAGGGATCCACCCCATAATCAGCATCCAAACGCTGACACCATTGCATACACTAGCAAGATTTTATTGAAAGGACGCAGATGTAGCTGTCTCTTGTGAGACTATGCCGGGGCCCAGCAAACACAGAAGTGGATGTTCACAGTCAGCTAATGGATGGATCATAGGGCTCCCAATGGAGGAGCTAGAGAAAGTAGCCAAGGAGCTAAAGGGATCTGCAACCCTATAGGTGGAACAACATTATGAGCTAACCAGTACCCCGGAGCTCTTGACTCTAGCTGCATATATATCAAAAGATGGCCTAGTCGGCCATCACTGGAAAGAGAGGCCCATTGGACTTGCAAACTTTATATGCCCCAGTACAGGGGAATACCAGGGCCAAAAAGGGGGAGTGGGTGGGCAGGGGAGTGGGGGTGGGTGGATATGGGGGACTTTTGGTATAGCATTGGAAATGTAAATGAGGTAAATACCTAATAAAAAATGGAAAAAAAAAAAAGCATTGTACCCCCAAATGGGACAAGTATAAAAAAAACTGTATAGTCAGCCAAATACATACCTCTTTACCTGGCCTTGTATATAGCCACAGGCATGGTAGAAGGCTTCCTACCCACACATCTGAGCTGACTCCCTTGCAGACAGGTCTTTAGGAGGCTGGAGGACACCACTGTGTGCACTGACAAAAGGTCACATTTTATTTTTTAACTTTTTACTCAAGGTCTCATGATGTTGCCCAGGATGCCCTCAAATTTTATACTTCCCATGCTTCAATAACCTTGAGTGTGCTAAGATTACACACATGACTCTTTAACACCTGGCTTCATGTTTATATCCACAAATCAGTTTTCCCATTTTAGAAGAGAGTGTAAGTGGAGTTATATTGAAATTTTATTGTAAGGCATAAAATAATCTGAATTTGTTCCATGCGTGCATGAATCAGTAGTTTATCCTTTCTGGTGCTGCAGTATCCCACTGGCTGAACACACTGTACTTTGTTTATCTTGTTGATAATCACAAGGCTTGTTTCCAGTTCAGAGTTATTTTGGATAAATCTGCAATCAACATCGACTATATGTCTTTTTGTCCCCTTGTGTCAGGACCTAGAAGCAAAATCACTGTGTCGAGTGACAGATTATACATCTGTCTTAGTTTTACAAAAACAGCCAGACCTTTATCCAAATTGATTGTCTCATTTCATGTTCCTAACCAAGATGTAGGAGAGCTCTCTCTGCTCCGCCAATTCATCAACACCAAGGCCAGCGGTCCCTGCACGTGTTCCATTCTAATAGCTGTGTCTTTGTCTTCCGGTTCTCTTCTTAATGATGTTGTTACATCCTGGGACCAAAACAAAGGGAAAAAAATAACTGCCGAGATTATACCAGCACTAACAGCACAGAACCAAAAGAAGAAAATAGGAAGATAAGCAACAGCAAGTCTCCGTGGTGTGTTTTAATTAGATGTTGCCCTACAACACTTTCGTGGGTACCCATTAGTTTTATGTGTTTCTGAGAGCAGGTTGGGAAAGGCATATGAGACAAATACTCAGACCCGTGATGTGTATTTCACTTCTGCTTTGAGATAAAAAACCAAAGAAACATATGCAAAGGGTTATTTACAAAACTGCATCTCATCAGGGAACTCAGGGAAAACCAGGAATTTCAGTCATTAGAAATCATTATTATCAGTTTATCTGCCTTGTACTCAGGAGTGACCAAAGTTTGAAGAACTCAGCAAGATGACAAACCACAGCATTCGATCTTGCTTCTAGCCTGGGTATATGGGCATCATCTTCACACCCAGAGAAAACAGTCATTTTCTTTTTAAATCTGAGGTAAAGACAAGTAAAACTTTCTCTAATGATGCCAAAAATATCTCAGAAGATTCCACTTGTCCTATTCACCAGTAATTTTTCTAATGGAAGAAAGCATTAAATATTTTTTAAAATTAGTGTGCATTTCCATAGATAGAGGCTTCAGGAAGATTTGAATGTCCTAGTGGGGAATTTTGTGAGCTTCTCATTTGCTTTATGGTAAGACTAATATACTTGCTCAAACACAATTTCTGGACATCGACACCCCTCCCCACTAGTGAGAGTTGAGCCCCTTGAATCATTCTCTTCTGTTTGTAAACCAGAAACACATATTACTTTTGACTCTAGAGCAGGTTTCTGAGCTGCTGAGAACCCACCAGGAATGTAGGCAGAATATCTAGGATTAACTAATCCTGTCACACTTCCCTTGGTCTTCCCACTTTGGGGTGGGCAACCCAGTGAGCTCTTCGTGGATCCTTCTTCTTCTTTCTCGTTTGTGAAAAATAAGTAGTTCCAAATGCAAGCCTTCCCTTCCCCTTCCCTTCACCGTGCTCTAGCTGCGGCACAGAGACTGAGAGCAGAAAGAGCTGTTCTGCAGCTTCCAGACCGATGGGATGAAGCTCAGGTCTCACTCTGTGTTGCCATACCCTTAGTGTCCAGCCTGCTGGGGAGTAACCAAACTAGCCTTCTCAAAAATCCAATTTTAAAAGTAACTTGACTATTTAATTCTAAACAAATAGAGAAAAATGGTAATATAACACAAGCACAGCAATTTTAACTACGTTTAATTGATATCCTTCGGCTTTGCTGATACTCTTAAAATTCCACATCTTTATATTACTAGTTTCTATATGAGCAACAATATAAAAAACTCACCCAGTTGATGACCAAGACCCTAAACAATAATTATATGTTTTTCTCCTTTCGATCACAAAGCCTAATTCTGGAGATGACCTGAACCTTGGTTGAGTAGATAGATAGCGGCCTATAAAACCCACAGCCATTTGCTCAATTTAGAAACACTTCCATAGGCTAAGCATGTGAACTGAATTCACACAAGAATAAAATGTTAAATTTATGGAAGGTATTTCAGTACATCACAAAGACAAGCGAAGTCTGTATATTCAGCTAACTTTAAGTTCAACATCTCCATAACCTTTGACAAAGTTTCATAGATGAGCCCACTGAACTAAAACTAGAGCAAATTTCATTAAGAGTAAACCAGAAGTGAGTAAAAATTCCAAGTCCTTTCCCTGAGATATAATCCTAGATATTTCAGAATGAGAACTCTGCTTATCTTCTCAACAAGAGTTACAACCCTAAAAGCAGGTGACCCCACTGCCTGGTAAAGCCATGACCAGGATCTGGTTGTTTCTCACAGAAGCTCTGCTATGAGGACAGGAACTGTCTGGAGGTTTCCAGCCTCGCTGAACTGTGTGAAACCACATCCCTGACTGCATCAGCTTGGGCTCTGGAGTCAGATGCTCCCACCATTTATGTTGTTCATCCTTTCAGAAGTAGACTCCGGGCTTGTTTGTAAGTACACTAGCCATCTCTTTCAAGAACTGAATGAGTGGCTATTCTTATTTCTTTTTTCTACCAAAAGATATCTGCTCTTTACTTTTTTAAAAAATAAATTCAGAGAAAACTGCCATTCCCTTTTGCTTTGTCCAATGTGAGCTAGTAGTCTAGGGAACGAACGACATTCTTTGTTCTAATACAATAAAGCAGATAAAATTGGACAGTTCATTTTGAACAGTTTCTTATATAAACCAATAAAAGAACCAAGTGTAATGGTTCGCCTTTTCTATTTGGGATAAGATTCTGTCCCACAGCAGAGATTCAATCAGAAATCTCAATTAGGCAGTTCATCCTCAGCTAAATCTAAGGGCATCTCACCACTGAAATTAGCCACGGCTAATATTTCTTGAAAATAAAGTGTATTTTCCTATGACAAGCAATGAAATCACCCAGCAAAAGAATCCTTGCAAAGAGAGAATAAAGAAATCATTGTTAAGTTTGGTGTTGAAAACGACTAAAATATTACCTGTAAAAGACATTTTCTTCTCGACTTCACATTTTAATAAACTGCAAAAATATCCTAAATTCTCCTGTATCTTCACTGACTTAGTCAGGGTTTCTATTTCTGCACAAAACATCATGACCAAGAAGCAAGTTAGGGAGGAAAGGGCTTATTCAGCTTACACTTCCACATTGCTGTTCATCACCAAAGGAAGTCAGGACAGGAACTCATACAGGGCAGGAACCTGGAGGCAGGAGCTGGTGTAGAGGTCATGGAGGGGTGCTGCTTTCTAGATTGCTTCCTCTGGCTTGCTCGGCTTGCTTTCTTATAGAACCCAGGACCACCAGCTCAGGGATGGCACCACCCTCAATTGGCAGGGCCCTCCCCCCTTGACCCCTTATTGAAAAAATGCCTTAGAGCTGGATCTTGTGGAGGCATTTCCTCAAAGAAGGCTCCTTTCTCTGTGATAACTCCAGCTTGTTGACACACAAAACCAGCCAATACACTCACATATCTTACCCAGCTACTTATTGTCTACTCTAATTCACCCTCTCCTTTATAGCCCCAAACACCTTTTAAACCTTAAAACCACAAACAAAGAAACAAACTGAAAGGGGTTTATAAAGACAAAAATCCACAAGCACCTGGCATCCTGGAACAATGGGGCTATTTTGGACACAGGTCTAGGGGCTTAAATACTTTTTTACTCTCTGTCAGGATCTTTTAAAACAAACAAACAAACAAAGCATTTAACCCAATCACTTTGGGGCAGTTTGAAAGGCCTCTGACAGTCTGACTGAGCTTCCTGAAGGGCTTTAATGTTTCCGAAAAGTTGTTCATGGCCCTCATCCCCAAAGAACATTCTCTGGGTAGTTTCTTCCTGATGCTAGCAACAATCTAGATTTTTATGATCTTATGTATGTATTTGACTGTCCTCTTTATTCCAGGCACAAAGCCTATCGTTTTCCAGAGTCCAATACATAGCCAATACCCAGGTATGCCACACTTAGTATGTCATTACCTAATATATAAATGAGTGAATGGCTTCAGTCTCTCAATAGACACTCTGTGTGTGCCCCTCTGTCTCTCTGTGTCTCTCTTTGTCTGTCTCTCTCCCTTCTTCCCACCCCTTGCCTTCTTCCTCCCTGTCTCCCTTCCTCTCTTCTCCCTCACCCCGAATACACAGTGCCAGGCTGATAATAAAGAAATCCTTCTAAACTACTGTATTCCTGAGTGGCAAACTTCAAAGAGTTGTTCGCTTTTTCCCAGTCTTGTGTGAAAGTCCTGAATAGCCAGCCAAGCACCAGCGATGCCACAGCCCTTGGATATAAACTCCAAGCAGCATCAGAAGCATGACTATTGCTGCTTAAGCATCTATGAGACACCCCAGATTGAACCCATTCATTCCCACAGCAACTGGAGGTAAAACATGATGGGCGATGAAGAATTTGGAGAGTAGGTAGGCATTTTGGAAGCCAAGTCTAAAAGGGGAGTGATGACATCTGTGCTACAGCATTAGTTGAACTATGTCACATGATTACACTTGTTGCACTTAAGAAAGGAAAGCTTGGGATAGTTTACCTGTGAAGCAAAAAGAAAAAATAAGAAAGATTAGTAAGCAGGTTAAAATATGTTCATTTTTAAATGATTTCCCTGTGCAGATTGTAATGTCAGTCCCAGAGCTTTGTCTTGCATCTTTAATAGTTTCATTTCCTCTTTGGGACATGAGTGCTTTGTAATTCCAACAGATTCAGCCTCTTGGCAGTGGGAACAGATACCTCTATTCTTGCTGATATTAACTGTCTTCAGTAACTTCGACCTACATGGCTGTGCTGTCTTATTTTCAACCTTCAAATTCTCATGTCTCTGCTCTACTAACACTATTCTTCACATAGTCTTCAAGGCATATTAAGTAAGAGAATTTGTCTTCTTTTCCCTTTAGTGTTTATGCTCAGTACAGGTATTTTTATTCTGTTTTTAGCCCTTGCCTTTCACAATAAAAGATTTCCAGGGTTTTGTTTTGTTTTGTAATTACTTGGTACCAGGCATAGTCATAATGAGGTATTAGGAATGCATGTTAATTTCAGTGTATGTACAATTATATGTATCTGGGTGGAAAAGAGACAGAGATTGTCAGAAACCTAGAAAGAGACCAATAGAGAAACAGCACAAACCTCTTCATTGGTGGGGTTCATTACTGGGTGACCCACACAGATGAGTATTTGTACATTGGGCAGTGTCACACTGCATGTCCACAGCCATTGGATACTTCCCAAGTGACCAATCCTGCTGTTGCTGGAATGGTTTTAAGGATTCCATCTAGACTTTCAATCTCAGCTTTCCTATGGCCTGTCAGGCTGGTTGTCACTTAAGTTACTTCGTTTACATATTATTTCATTGTACAGGAGCTGTCTGCAGGAGGTCTGTGTACCACATGTGTGCCTGATGTCCTTGGAGGTCAGCAGAGGAAGTCAGACTGTCTGGAACTACAGTTATAAATGGTTGGGAACTACCATGTGGATTCTGGGCCTTTCTAGAGACATTTGTCCTTCTGTTTAGAGCAGCTTTGTCAGAGTGCAGAGAAAGCATTTGTGTTCATCCTCCTGCGCTGGACTGTAAGAACGGGGACATTGCTTTCTTTACCCCTGTTGTTAAAATGTCTATGTTATTGAGGGTTTTTTAAATAATTTTTAAAATTTTTTAAATTATGTTATAATTGCCTAACTTCCCCTTCCCTTCCTTCCCTCCAACCTTCCCATTTATCCCCTTTCTCCTTTCAGATTATAGTCTCTTTTTGACTCTGTGTGTGTGTGTGTGTGTGTGTGTGTGTGTGTGTGTGTGTGTATACATATATGTTTCTGAATACATACATAAAACCTCAATCTATATAATATTACCTGTGTGTATATGGTCATCTCAGGAATGACCAGTTCATATTGGATAACCAACTGGGGAGCTCTTCCCTGGGAAGACCTTTCTCCTGCTCTCGACATTCATCAGTTGCCTGTGACTCTTTGTCTAGGGTTGAGGCTCCAAGAGATTTCTTTGGTTTTAAGCCTTTCCACTGTAACCGACATTTACCTAGAGTGCACTACTCCCCGCAAACCCCCAAGTGTGGTGATTTGAATAGGAATGTCCTCTGTAGACTCATGCTTGAATGATTGGCCACAGGGAATGGGCACTTTTAGGAGATGTGGCCTTGTTGGAGGACATATGTCACTGTGGGGTGGACTATGAGGTCTCAAATTTTCAGGCCTGATCTCAGTGGCTCACTCTTCTTTTCCTGCTGCCTGCGATATAGAACTCTCAGCTCCTTCTCCAGCACCATGTCTGCCTACACAACACCATGATTCTGACTGTGATGATAATGGACTAAACCTCTGGGATGGGAAGCTAGTCCCAATTAATTTTTTTTCATTTATAAGAGTTGCTGTAGTCATGGTGTCTCTTCACAGCAATAAAACCCTAAGATACTAACAAAGCCTCATTTTGAGCAGTGCTGTGGAAAGAGTCCATTCATAATTAAGGTAAGAAAGGCATGATTAGACCTACTCTCTTGGGACGATCTAATATATTTCTAATTACCAGCACTTTACTGGAGATGGTGTACATTTTATTTCTATGGTTTAGAATACATGAAACCTGTTTCTGTTTTTCTAGTCCTCACCTTTACAGAATACAGAATACATAAATACAGAATACATAAGGTTTATCAGGTTTACTGGATTTATCTACATTCATATTCTTCTGCAAGTATGTGGAATGTACTTCCCCAAAACGCAAAGACACTTAGCACTTCAACACCCTATAATATTTAATGTCATAGGTTACGAGATTCCAGTTTCAGATAGTGTGCTATTACTTCTTTATATTACGCATTAAGGATTAACAGGACAGCTCAGCACATGTTTCATTGGTTTATTTACCTATCGATTCTTACAACTCATTGATGTTCTTACAACTCAATGAGAGATGTTACTCATTTCTGACCCAGGTTTCCAATTGCTGCAGCATACCCTTAGTGCGGTCTGTCACAGAGCACTTGTAAACGGTAATCCCTCAGAGCTTAGCAGGTCCAAAAAGCCTTTTTTAAATCACATTCTCATACATAAATGAGTGTTGTTCTGGATATAAGATGCCAAATTCAAAATTATTTTATCTCCAGACTTGGATGACAGCTTCTTTTCTTACACGCATCCAGTGACTTAGGGTTCCTTCTCCTTCTGAAGCTTGTAGGATTTTCTTTTAAGGGTTCTGGATGCATTATGATTCATCTACTTATATAATACCTTAAAGACATTCCTCCTGCTGAATACATAAAAGGATATGTCATTCTTCAGCCCAGAGAAGTTTCCTTTCTTGTTTTCTAACCTCTGTTGTAACTGCATCAATTACCTCCTGCTCATAACACCCCCAAATCATGACTTAAAACAGTATATCTTTGCTTTGCTATTCTCTAATCCTGTTGGTTAGCTGGGTGGCTCTTCTGCTAGTCTCACCTAAGGTCATGATGAGTCAGTTGCAGTAGGCTGCGGTAGTCAGATGGAATGGCTGACATGCTGAGATATACTCTTACATGACTTTTTGTACCATGAAGATCTCAGGACAGCATTCAGATGATTACATATTCTGTCAAGTAATCACCCCCCCCCCAAAGGAAGCAGATCCTGAAATATATATACACACACACATACACATATGTGTAGTTCAATAAATACAATGTATTTACATATATATATATACATAATTACACCGTAGCTGTCTTCAGACATACCAGAAGAGGGCATCAGATCTCATTATAGATGGTTGTGAACCACAATGTGGTTGCTGGGATTTGAAATCAGGACCTCTGGAAGAGCATTCAGTGCTCTTAACCACTGAGCCGTCTCTCCAGCCCCAATAATATAATTTTTTATTAATCATTTTATTTGTTTACATTTCAAATGTCATCCTCCTTCCTTGTATCCCCTCCATGAACCTCCGCCCCATCCCCTCCCCTTTGCCTCTAAGAAGGTGCTCCCCCACCCACCTACCCATTCCTGCCTCACCCCTCACCCCTCTTCTCTGGGGCATCTAACCTCCACAGGACCAAGTGACTCTCTTCCCACTGATGCCAGATGAGGCAGTCCTCTGCTACATACGTAGTAGGAGCCATGGACTGGCCCTTGTATACTCTTTAGTTGGTGGTTTAGTACCTGGGAGCTCTGAAGAGTCCAGTTAATTGATACTTTTGTTCTTCCTGTGGGATTACAATCCCCTTCAGCTCCTTTAGCCCTTCCCCTAACTCTTACATTGGGATCCCAGGACCAACCCTACATACCATAGAGGGCTAATATCCCAAATATACAAAGAATTCAAGAAGTTAGACTCTAGAAAACCAAATAACCCAATTTTAAAATGGGGTACAGAGCTAAACAAAGATTCTCAACTGGGGAATTTCAAATGGCAGAGAAGCACCTAAAGAAATGTTCAACTTTCTTAGTCATCAGGAAAATGCAAATCAAAACAACATTGAGATTCCACCTCACACCAATCAGAATGACTAAGTTCAAAAACTAAGGCAACAGCATATGCTTGTGAGGATGTGGAGAAAGAGGAACACTCCTCAATTGCTGGTAGGATTGCAATCTGGCACAACCACTCTGGAAATCAGTCTGGTGGTTCCTCAGAAAATTGGGAATAGCTCTACCTAAAGATCCAGCTATACCACTCCTGGGCATATACCCTAAAGATGCTCCAACATATATCAAGTAATCAACTTTAAAAGAGAATGTTTGTTTGGGTTCACAGTTTTCAGCCCATTATCCATTGTTTTATTGCTTTGGAACCATGGTAGAAAATGCATAGTAGACTAGGCTTTTTTCCTTATTGTGACCAAAAAAGAAGAGAGATGAAGAGTCTGTAGTTCTAATATCTCTTCCAAAAGTATTCCCTCAATAACCTATCTTCCTTCCTTTAGGCTCCATCTCCTAAGAGTCTGGGTCACCATCTCCCAACGGTACTATAGGCCAGTGACTAAGCCTTCAATATTGAGAGGTGGCTACCCGGACTCTTAGGAGACAACAAAGGGGAAATTTGAAAGGTTCTTAAGATATGGCCTTCAAAATCACATAGCACCACAATTTCCTATTGGTTCAATGACACGATGCGACAACCCCAACTCAAGAACTGGACAACGGACTTCAGAGCCCGAGCTTGATAACAAGGATGGCAAAGAATCTTTTCTTGCATTTAAACTCCCACAGATGCCCATTGACTCTTTGGAAACCGCTTCTGAAAAGATGTTAGAATTTCTAGATTCCATCCCAGTGTTTCTAAACTCCTCCATTTTTTGGCCTAGACAATGTAATAAACAATCAAGATTATACTGAAGCACCTTCTGCTCACTATTGCTTCTCATCAGTGAGATCGGTTCTTGTTAGATCTTCTAGAAATGTCAGACCTCAGGCCATGGTGATTAGACACATGGTCCATATGGTATTAAACACCTGCAAGTCCCTTCAGAATAATACAATAAACCTTCTCAATAGAACTATGATTCTGGGAACATGTTCAACTTGTAGAAAATGGAGACAGAGAATCCCCTCTCACTCTCAGGTGCCATTAACATTCTCATTTACATAGAGATGCCTCAGTAAATGCCCACATACTTGTTTGTTCAAGAGAAAAATATCACATTTTCTTACTTAATCACAGTACTTCTAAAACAACCCACAAAGCTTTTAAATACATTCTCAAATGTTTTTCTAGTTAGTTTTATGTTTCCTTTAGCTATTCCCTTTCATTCCACATGTGGGAATTGGTAAAATAAGATAGTCTGCCTCATTCCCAACTTATGGCAGAAAGAGCACATAGATTATTAATGGAAAAAGGCAATCAAGCTTTCAGAAATCTGGGTGCCTTTGAATTATCTAGACTTTACCCAACATCTAAGTGTGCCTATAGCCTTGTGCTTACTCGTGGTTTTAGTAATTGGCATATAGAAAGGAATTAAATAAATGATTGATGTCTAAAATGCATAAATAAAATTTAAGTTTAAATGCTCTCCCTTCCTCATGGCTGCTATAATTTGAGGATCTAATGTGAGCCATCCCACCAACTTCAGAAGGCATTTATTTGGCTAATACTCATTGAATGTCTACCATGTGGCAGCTATTTTGTTCAGATACATAGATCTACTAAAGACAAGACAGAGAAAGCCCACAATCACAGTGTCTATGTTTTACTGGAAGAGGCACCTGATGAAAAATAAACAAATTATCTGACATATGGACCTTCATCAGGAAACTGGAGAGATGGCTCAGCAGTTAAGAGTACTTATTGCTCTTCGAGAGGACCCAGAGTTAATTCCCTATGTCCACATGGTAGCTCACAGCTGTCTGTAACACCCTCACACAGATGCACGTGCTGGCAAAGCATCAATTCACATAAAATAAATTCTAAAAAAAGATAAATAAGCAAAGATGAGGAATCACGGCATGACAAGAACATCTATTTTAGACAGTGACAGTTTCCTCCTCACTGTCCACATGTTCACAGGCCAGCAGAATCCTGAATGAAGCCAATTAACAATATGACTTCATTCTTGTCTCCATGGTACAGTTGTGTCTCTGTTATTAAATTACATAGCCAGACCATTAAAAATAACGCAGATCTAAATGTCTATCCAGAACCATTCTGTTAAAAACATATATAATTATATGATTGTAATACTAATAATCAGATGAAAAGAAGCTATCAACTTAAAAGTGAGAAAAAGAAGTGAAAGGGGTTCAAGGGAGGGTAACTAGGAGGGACTCCATGGAGGAAGGGGAGGGGCCAGTGATGTAATTCTATTTCAACTAAAATTATACTTAAAACACGAATCACCTTTCAGTAACAAAATACCAGTCAGGGGGTTTTATTCAACAGACAGTAAATCTCTTACAGGCCTGACATCTGTAAAGTATGACTAAGGTGTTGGAAATGTTGGTTTCTGCAGATGATCTTCTTTTGGATATGTCCTCACTTGGCCTTTCTTCTTTCTATATACATACAAAGGAGGCATGAGTTTTCTGGAGCCACTTGTAATGTGGGCACTAATTCTATTGGTTAAGGGCACTACTCTTTTGGTCTCAGTTACTTCCTTAGAGGCTCCATCCCACATACAGCTCTACTTGGAGCTAGGGTTTCAACATATAAAATTTGGGGACATTCAATCTGTAAGACCTTTATACCTAGGAAGTGGCACACTTGCAACTTCAACTCAGAGATCTGTGGCTGTAGAGCTCACTCATTGTCTATCATGACACAAGGTAGCACCCAATTGAACAAGATACCTGAACAATATACTACACAGATACAAACCATTATTCTCAAGAATGCTGCTATTTCTTGTAACTTAAAGTCTCTTGATGTACTGGAGTTTCATTTCAGAACTTTGAATATGATAAATAAGCCTTCAGAAGAGATCAACATTAATCAGTTTGATAATTATTATAAGAAATGCTAATATGCAGCAGATTTGAATGATAGCCTCCAGGTAGCAGTAACACACGGAGAGACACATGCATACACACATATGCACACATGTGCACACTGCCTGTGTTGTGTCCCCTATCATTCAACATCCTGCTGGTAGGAGATACTTGCCCTGTATCTCCCAAAGGTCTCAGCCCCTATTATGATCAGGATGATCATATGATCAACACACGAATCTGGCAGTGAAAGAAGAAAAATCATTTAGTCCATGACATTTCACACAGGGAAAATGAAGGTACGTATCTCCTGGAAGCCTTGAATAGGAAGCCATGAGACTTAATCCATCCCCACTGACTTGTGTTGTTGGCTTTGCGAGGTATAGTGTTAAAACGGTGAATATGTGTTTAAAATGTGAGTATCTCATGGAATTTGGATTCCAAGATTTTGAGGAACTGAGGATGTAGCTCAGAAGTACATGCCTAACATGCACAGAGTCCTGGGTTCAGTTTCTAGCACCCAATAAACAAGGCATGGTGGTATAATATGTTGTGGTACACACTGTGACCACAGCACTCAAGACTTAGAGGTAGAAGTGTCAGAAATTCAAAGCCATTCTTGGTTACATAGTGAATTCTAAGCCACCCTGTGCTATGTGAGACCCCACCCAAAAAGGGGGCAGGTAGAGCTGGACATGCTAATGCTTCACCCCTTCATGGCAACATCTAGTTGCAGCAAAGCAGTTGCCGCGTGCAGTTTTCCCATTTCTTTCTTTTATTCATCCGGTTTCTAAGGATATTTGATTTATGCTCTTGAAGTGTCTCTACTTAAGTTATGGTCTCATATGTCCTCAGTTTCCCTTTCAGCCAATCAATATTTTTACATGTGTATCAGTCTGAGTGGGGACTGAAATGCCTATTCTCTAAACAGATTCACTACAGGTCACAGATATCTATCAACGAATAGTTGTTCTCTCCACACCTTTGTCCAAAGAAGTCTCCTTAAGTGCCAAAAATATCTCACTTCTGGCTGCACATCTGGTTCATCTCTTTATGATTTCTAGTAAATTTATGATTTTATGTAAATTGACCCAGAACAACCTTAAACATCTCCCCCACAAACTTATTGCCATGTCACAAGCACTGTGTCCATCAAAGGCTTGTGCTTCCCACCTCTGCCACTGTGTAGTCATCAAATGTCAAAACAACAACAGAATGACAACCTCTCAGATGTGGTCCAGAGTCAGGAGTCACAGCAACAGCAAATGCTTCCGATCACCGGGGGGGGGGGGGGGGGGGGGGGGGAATCACTATGACAATAGCTGTATATCAAGTTCAAGGTCACAGTGAACGATCAGGAAAGACCACACAAGTAGAATTTCTCAGGAGCAGTTTAAATAATTTATGACAGAAAGATAAGTGTCTGCTTGAAAAGGAAGACATACAATTTCATGCAAGTGACCTTTTCCTACTGTGTCATCGAGGGTAAGGCAATTAGATATCTCTGCATGGAAATAGATGTGACTGAATGTAATGATCCAGGCAAATCCCCCGTGTTCTCTTCTGACCTTGCTGTCTTCTGTCAGTGACCCACGAGGAAGGTTCTGACAGGTGAGGAAGCCTCTAGTCAACCTTATCCCCAGTAGTCTAGCAAGGAATGATTTGTGTCTGGTAAAAGCAAATTTTATATCATAATTTATTTGAGGCAAGTAGAAAGAAAGAGACTCTTTGATTCCAAGTCTCTCTCCTTTAAAACCATACATCCCAATAAGAGGAAACTTCCATTGAAAACTTTGCTCTTGAATTTTGGGACAAGCGCAACAATCTTGCCCTGTTTGGCAAAGCTACATATGACAAACTCTGTAAGGATGTTCCCAACCAAGTGTGTCACCTTGGGGGTGGGCTTTGAGTAGTCTTCTCCTGTTTGCCTTTGGAATAAGATGTAGAACTCTCAGCTCCTCCAGCACCATGCCTGCCTGCCTGCCTGAATGCTGCCATGCTTCCTGCCATGATGATAATGGACTGAACCAAATCTGTAAGCTAGCCCCATTTAAATGTTTGCCTTTTAAGAGTTGCCTTGTTCATGATGTCTCTTCACACCAATGGAAACCCTAAGACAGTGTTAGTTGCAACACCATGTTTGTCTGCCTGCTGTCAAATTCCCCACCATGATGGACATGTATGTATCTGAAATACACCCCAAATAAATCCTTTCTTCTATAAATAAGCTTGATAATGTGTTGTATCACTGCCATAAAAATGCAAATAGGACAGGTAGCATACATGAGTATGTAAATCATATCACTCTGAGATAGGAATGGTTTTCCTTTTGGATATTTCTTTTCAATCCTTTTGTACAAAGTTTAAATTTTACTGTTTATACCACTGGCTACACATTTTTCATTCAGCATTTTGAGGTCCAGAATTCTATTTTGTTGTATATGTAAATTTTATTCATTTGTTATTAGCATTTGAACATTTAGATTATTCCAAAAGCTTTGCTATGGACTTTTAGTGCATTCGAAATTTTAATAGATTACAGTTAAGTACGTGTGTGTGTGTGTATGTGTATGTGTGTATGCTATTCATCCATGTGTGTTGTACATTTGTGTCTTCATGTATCCACCATGTACACTTTCCCGACTGATCCATTTTCCTATACCTAGTAAGAAATTCTTTAAATGCTTGGTGTTGTTTTTTTCATTTTAAAAGATTTATAATTACTGAGTCTGTGAGTTTTGTTTCTTTTTACAACATGTTCACTACCTTCTTAGGCCTCTCCAAAAATAAGTATTTCATTACTTTAATATCTACAATTACTCAGAAGTCTGGATTTTTTCCATGTTTCTTTTCTTGTATTCTTTCTCAGAACTACATGTAACTTTGTCTTGAATGTCATGATTATTACTATATTGTCATCATAGCTTTGTATTATGTTCAAAAATCTCACTAGATAAGTCTGTAGAAATAAACCTTCACTATCAGGTTATCAGATGTTGCATAATGATTGTCTCCAGATGATCTTTAGAATGATTTTGCCAATCTTTCAAGTCCCACTGAGATTCTCATTGGGCTATCATGAAATGTATAAATTATTTAAAATATACAGTCTTCTTTGCCAGGAACAGTTACCATTTTTTTCTTTATGTTCTTTTGTATGTCTCAGTAAAACGCTAGCATTTTCTTCATTACAAAAACATCAAACTCTATTTTTTAAAAAAAATCTTTGTGCATTTTACATTTGAAAAATTCTTGTCATAGGAACACTTTCCAAATTTTTCCTTCATAGTTACTGGTAGTGCTTAGAAAAACTACTGACTATTTTAAAGTATTTATTCTGTAGCAAAATAGAATTTTGGATGCATTTCCTCTGGTCTCTAGAAATATAATCAAATTGTCTATAACTATAACTCTCTTATAATTTCCAACAGTTATATATTATTTTGTGTCCTGTGTCATTGCTGAAAACAATTGTAAGAGAGAAATATAATTGCAATACTGAATATGATTTTAAGACTGATTTTTACTACCCACTTGTGTAGAATATTTTCTATAAGACAATTCAAGTGCTAGAACAGAAACCTTCAAAAGGATGGCTTTACAGCTGGATAGCCTAAGTCAGGAAGCCTATTGCTATATAGTGTACTTAAAAAGAGAGTCTACAGTGCACTCAAAACCCTTGAAACTACATTAGACAACAAACAGTCAAGGATGTAGGAGATGTTAGTTCTGGAGAATAGAGACTCATTTCAACCTGCTAGAGCAGTGATTCTTAACTTCCTAATACTGCAATCTGTCAATACAATTCCTCATGTTGTGGTAACCACCACCACCCAAAATTTTTTTTGTTACTTCATAACTGTAATTTTTCTACTGTTATGAATTGTAATGCAAATATCTGTGGTTTTTGATGGTCTTAGGTGACCCCTGTGAAAGAGTCATTCAGCCCCAAAGAGGACGTGACCCACAAGATGAGCACCACTGTGCTCCAACAAGAATTTCATAATCACAAAAGAACACACATGATATGCCCTCACTGATAAGTGGATATTAGTCCAGAAACTTAGAATTCCCAAGATACAATTTGCAAAGCTCATGAAACTCAAGAAGGAAGACCAAAGTGTGGATACTTTGGTCCTTCTTAGAAGGGGGAACAAAATACCCATGGAAGGAGTTACAGAGACAAAGTTCAGAGCTGAGACTGAAGGAAGGACCATCCACAGACTGCCCCTCTTGGGGATTCATCCCATAAACAACTGCCAAACCCAGACACTATTGTGGATGCCAACAAGTGCTTGCTGACAGGAACCTGATATAGCTGTCTCCTGAGAGGCTCTGCCAGTGCCTGACAAATACAGAAGTGGATGCTCACAGTCATCCATTGGATGGAGCATAGGGTTCCCAATGAAGGAGCTAAAGAAAGTACCCAAGGAGCTGAAGGGGTCTGCAGCCCTATAGGAGGAACAACAATATGAACTAACCACTACTTCCAGAGTTCATGTCTCTAGCTGCATATGTAGCAGAGGGTGACCTAGTTGGCCATCAATGGGAGGAGAGGCCCTTGGTATTGCAAAGATCATATGCCCCAGTACAGGGGAGTGCCAGGGCCAGGAAGAGGGACTGGGTAGGTTGGGGAGCGGGGAGGGAGGAAGGGTATAAGGGGCTTTGGGGATAGCATTTGAAGTGTAAATGAAGAAAATATCTAATTAAAAACAAAAAAAGATTCTAGCCCCAGTATAGGGGAATGCCAGGGCCAGGAAGTGGAAGTGGGTGGATTGGGGAGCAGGGCAGGGGGAGGGTATAGGAGGCTTTGGGGATAGCATTTGAAATGTAAATGAAGAAAACATCTAATTAAAAAAACAACAACAACAACAAAAAGAATTTAGTAAAAAACAAAGCTTAGATGTTTTGCCAAATGTTTCTGGAAAACTCTGAAATCAATCTCATAGAGGTTAGTTAAAAAGCAGAAAAAGCTGGAGCTGTAACTGAGCTGGCAGAGTGTCTGCTTAGCATTCATGAGGTTCTGTGTATGATGCCTAGAACCCTTAAAACCAAGTGTGGTGGTGTAATCCCAGCATTTAGAGGCAAGGAGACCAGGAACTTAAGGTCACTCTAAGCTACATAGAAAGTCTGAGTCCAAACTAGATTTGTGAGATCTTGCCTCCACACTGAAACAGCAAGTAACACATGCTGGAAAGAAGAGTACTCAATAGAAGTACTCAAAAGTGGGGTCCGTGACAAACAAACTATGAAACAGATACGACCATCCAGTGTTAGACAAGGCCACCATTAAGATCCCATCTCACTTTATAGTCTTTATTTCCATCATCCACTTATGTACTTACTCTCTAGAGGGCCTCATACATAAGTATTTGCTGAAAACTCATTCTATTAAAATAGAAATAATATATCAGAATAACCCACTTATTTTTTAAAGATTTATTTATTTATTTACTTATTTATTTATTTTATGTATATGAGTGCTCTAATTGTATGTACACCTGCATGCCAGAAAAGGACAACAGATCCCATTATAGATGGTTGTGAGCCACCATGTGGTTGCTGGGAATTGAACTCAGAACCTCTAGAAGAGCAACTAGTGCTTTGAACTCCTGCACCATCTCTCCATCCTCTAACCTACTTATTTTTATAGACTAAGTTTTTAATAAGTATATCTTAAACTTTGAATATTAAAAAAAAAAAAGTTGTTGGCTGGGACTGTATCTCAGTAGACTATGTTTTCAATCAAACTCAAAGTTCCAGGTTCGATACCCGGTCCTGGTAATAAATAAATGAATAGTATTAAGAAGCAAATTAATTTGGTGGGAAGAGTTTTAAGACTTGGTCCATTCACCTCTACCTACATCAGTGAATGTCTGTTAGGATGGGCAGAAGGTGTCAACATACACAGAAAGAGAAGCAAAGTTCTCTAATTGCCAGGCAGTGGTGGTACACACCTTTGATCACAGCACAGGAGGCAGAGGCAGGCAGATTTCTGAGTTCAAGGCCAGCCTGGTCTACAGAGTGAGTTCCCGGACAACCAGGGCTATAAGAGATAAGAGAAACCCTGTCTCAAAAAAAAAAAAGTTTTCTAATCAACTTCACCCTGTTGAGAAACTCATTCGTGTTTAAACATTCACTGAATTTCTAAATATTTCCATCGGAGTGTGTGCTATTTAGAATTGTACTTTTCATTTCCAACAACAAACCTCTTGAGGAGATAGGTAATGAAAGCTGTAGGTGCCTTACGCATTTCTCATTCAAGATTAATGTTCACCCTGGGTCGTCTCATATTCCAAAATCTCCCTAGGAAACCCTTGCCAAGAAAACATCCTAGAAGCCAATAATAGCAAAGTGTATCTGTGCGGACAGAAACCTGCTTATCTTAAGGGATCTGTGAATACTCACCAATAACACATTTCAATAAGATCCTCATAGTTCACATGCCACTTTGTGGCTAACATCAGCTTTTCTTAACAATATGTGTCAAAATTAGTAATTTATCTCAAAATACAGGACTACAGCATATTTTACAAAGAAAAGAATTATTTGTGCATCAGTTTCAATGTAACAGTTAGTGATGGTGTGAATATTTGATACCGGATGTGGCAACAGAAAAGACTAAATGGCAAGCATGATGGTGGATGAATGATGAAAACAAGAAGCCCTGCCCTTTACTGGAAATTTTTGGAATATTCTCTTCACTCAGACACAAACAGTATTCTATGTCTGTTGATTGACATGAAATGAAAGATAGGAATGTACTGTTCCGGAAAACAAAACCCAGGATGAATAAGTGATGGACTTCTTTTCCTTCCCTGGGCAGTCTAACCCAGGTGCTGAAAGACGGTAGAGACATGAGCTCCATTGTTCAAGTGACATGTACCATTTATAGGCAGGCTGATCCTGCCCACTGTGTAGGTTGTGTATTTGACTCAAGAAAAAGTTGGTCTGGGAAAATCAGCAATGGAAGCTAGCATCCGACTCGTGCGGGTTATCCAGGAAATTCGGGCAGAAATCAACAGACTAGAGAGTGAGAACCATGCCCTCTGTGAGAGGCTGACTTCAGTTAGGCAGACAGCATCTAGCTCAGGGAGAGAATCAGAAGATGAAAGGGAAGAAGCAGCCGCGTGTGACCAGTCTCTGGGGACCCTTTCTGGTGATGTTCCCATCGAATCTGCACCAGCTGTGCAGGAACATCAAGGTACCGAACAGATGTGGCTCTTCTGGGCTATGCTGACCTTTCCAAGAATCTCCCAAATCACTGATTTGTTGGGCTACTCCAACAACATCATCATTTCGTGTTTGCAGTGTTTGCTTCCTCCTAGTAGAATAATTTTGAATCCCTAGTCAAAATTTCCTTTAGGTTCTTCAAGGTATATGTTTTGACAATAAAAAAAAAAATGACTTCTGAGTATACCAGGAGAGATAAGAACAGAGGTGTAAAAATCCGTCACATTCAGAATAGTTTTCTCAATTCGATTTTAACTATATAAATTCTTCAAAGCAGAACAATGGATGTGCATGTTGATTGGTGAGCTCACTTATTAAGCTCAAATAGCTTTATAAATGTCTTAGCATATGGATCAAAATCAGACAAATATGATTCTTGGAGATCTGTTGCTCAGTCAAGTTCACTTGACTCTGAACTCCTTATTAAAGTTCTTAATCTTATCCACCTGGAAATACTGTAGTACCTGCCTCTGTGCTGATGACAACTATTTGCAACAATAAGTAGTGCCTGGCATTATGCAACAAATGACAGGCACTATCTCTTGTCTTTCTGCAGAGTTTCTCTGTCCAATGTGAGCATACATTACAAACAAGTCAATATATATATGCTCACGCGTGCATGTGTGTGTTGTGATATATACTTGCAGTGATATATATATATATATATATATATATATATATATATATATATATATATATCTTGATTGATATATACATCAACTGATATATATCAATACCTGTAAGTTCCTATATATAAACATGTATACATATGTATATATATTGAATACCTCAAGATACAAGGTCAATTTTTAGCATATTTTAAATATCCCATTTTTCACCAGAGATACTTGATTCAATAATTATTTAAAAGGTTGGAATCAACAGTAAGAAACCTGTTCTACATTTCAGTTGTCAGTGCTTGCCTACAACAACATATTCAAATAAAACTGATATACATAATTAACTACTCATAGCTCTTAATACCATCCATCAAAGACTTCAGGCAACGCCAATTAGTGGTTGTGAACAGTTTGAAAGTGGAACATGTCACATCAGCTGGTGGGTCTTATTAGACATTTTCCTTTCTAGTAATGAGTCAAAGCATTTCAAAGCTGCAAATACATTTCTGTCTGGATTTGCATAACTCTGTCTACTGATTATCTAAGGAAACTCTAAAAGAATAACCTATAAGATTAGACCTCCTTATTTTAAAATAGAAAGAAAATATTCAGCTATTTATAATATATCCTTACTACAGAGTTTCTAATTCCTTGCAATGGTAACAATTTGTACTGAATAATTCTTCATTGTGGAGGTCAGTCTGGATGTTGCATGATGTTCAGCATCTTCTGTGCTCCATAGCAACAGTTGCTGTAGCATTTATCTGTCCAACCCCAGTTGCAACCATCAAGTTGTCTTGAGCCAGTTATGATGGCATATGTTAGTAACCCCAGTATGTGGGAGGCTAAAGCAGGAGAATTGTATTGGCACCTAGCCTAGGCTATACAGTAGGTTCACAGCTGGGCTGGCTTATGGTGTGAGAGCCTGTCCCAAAGCAACAACAAAATGTCTCTGAGCACTGCCAAATGCTAGCTAGCTACAGATACTTCACTTGCCATCACAAGCCACAGACTTACTCTAAAGGTGGATAGTTCTTCCTCAAATCTCTTCTCTGTGTTGCTTATACAAATAACAGAGCAACTAGGGCCTTCACATCTTAGTACCTTATTCTAAAATAAGTACTGCACCACTCAAAGTATTTATTACCCTTTATACTCTCAGGATATAAATATTATTAAGTTTAGAAGGTGTTAGAACATTAGTAAGATCTAAACACAGTTGGAATCACACTTCTTCAGCATGTAAATAATAACTTCCAGTAAGAATATTAAGTTTGAGAAGGAGTGGCTAAAATAGATATCTTGAAAAATTAAGAACATTTTCTAATTGTCCCAAAACACGCATGTGTGCGCACACACACACACACAGAGACACACACACACAGACACACACACACACACTGTAATGTGAAGGTATGCTTGAGGATCCAGTGGAAAGTTTTTAAATTGTATTTGTCATCAAGTGACCACCCCTGGCTATATATGTGTGTGTGTGTGTGTGTGTGTGTGTGTGTGTGTGTGTGTGTGTGTTTGTGTGTATTCACACATAGAGAACAAAAAAAGACAACATGAATTTTACATATTAATTAGGGGGTGTGGGGAAGGGTTTGGACAGAGATGGGGCAAATGATGTAATTATATCATAACCTCAAAAAAAAAGAAAGCAATTTAAGTGATATTTGTCTTTTATGTAATATGGTTTGGGGAGTAAATAAAAGGAAGGAAGGAAGAAAAACTAGCCCAACAGTACCCTCACATAAAATCCATGATTGTATCCTAATCTCCAGCTAAACATCCTTTATCAGATCTAAGTTTTCTGGTGAAATATGTTTGACTTTTAAGAAGAGAGTAATATCATCTACCATAGGAATAAATTGGCTTTTGTATCATAAAAATAAATAAAATTGTGTTATTTTCAGGAAGTGACTGGAACTAGAGATCATCATTCTAAGTGAAATAAGCCAGACTCATCAAAGCAAATACAAAGTCTTTTCTATAATATATGGAATCTAGACTTTAAAAAATTATTTATGTTATGTGAAAAGAGAAGGGAAACCATCTAGCAAAAGGAAGGGGGGGTAACTGAGAGTGACGGACAAGTTAAATTCAATACATATGAGCTTATTAAAATCTCATAATGAAACTCATTACTCTAAACAGTGAGTATTCAACTGTGTCAAGATATCAGGGCTAGAGATTCCGTTGTAAAGTGCTTGCCTTGCATGCCTGAAGACCCAAATCTGAGCTTCATGTGGTGGCGGAGTGTACTGGAGAGCCAGCACTGGAGAGTCAGTGAAAGGGAGGGCTGGGGACTCATGATTCAGCATGCCTAGCTTACTTGGTGAGTTCCAGACAGCTAAGGATACTGTCTGGGAAAAAGAAAGAAAAAAGGAAGGAAGGAAGGAAGGAAGGAAGGAAGGAAGGAAGGAAGGAAGGAAGGAAGGAAGGAAGGAAGGAAGGGTGGAAAGCATCTGAGGAACAATATCCAAGATCATTGTTTGGCCTCCACATACACTTCCATACACACACACACACTTATACATGCATGTGCACACATACATACACACAAAATCACACATGCAAACACACACATATACACATATATACATGCACACAAAAACACATATACACAAATACACATTCACACACTTATACACTCATACACACATGTACATACACAAATATACATACACATATGCAGAGAATGATATTCCTTATCTCCTAGGCTCTGAAATACATAAATATTCAGATATAATAAAACATTACAAGCAAGAATTTTTCAGTGATGCTTATCAAAAAAATTAGCTATGCCAAGAAAATATTACTTGACTTACAAACACGTTTTTATTAAAGGTTTTAATAATATATTGCCAATCATTTGAAATTCAAACTTGCAATTGAATCCTAAAAATCTATAACATAGGAATTTTGGAGTGTGTTCCATTTTTAAAAATTCCCTTATTTTACAGTTAAGGATATAAAATCCAGAACATTTAAGAAAGCAACATCCTCAATACCTCTTCAAAAACAGAATCATGCAAAACTACCCTTTGATAACTAGATGACAAAAGACAGATACATGCTTCTCTTCAAGAAAGGAACCAACTCAAAGGACCTGCAAGAAAATTATTTGGAGTCACAAATTCTGCCAGATGTTATGTGATAGATACAGTGAGGAAAACAAAGGGGACAGGCTTAGCTTACCCTCTAACTGCCTGAGGCCAAGGACTGAGCTGTAACTCAGGGGTACCCCTATTAGCTGGTCATGTATATATATATATGAAAGACAGAGAGAGAGAGAGAGAGAGAGAGAGAGAGAGAGAGAGAGAGAGAGAGAGAGAGAGAGAGAGACTACAGAGTGCCTACTCAACCTCCTTGGATGAAAATGTGTTTGCAGAAACATCTACATTGCATAGTTTGGGGAGGATATAAAATCTAGCCATGACTTTACAGAATGCTCCCCTATGCTCTTACCCTGTGCAATCTCACCTTGTGACTACTATAAGTGTTAACATTTGCAGGGGAAGATGAAAGAGACATCTCATTTCAGAGAGCTCCCAGCACTGTGGGGCCTTTCCATCTGCTCCTTTTCTTTATCTGGCGAGTAAACTGCTTTTGGCAGTAATCTTTGAAACTGGACTAATGGTCCTGTGATGCTATGTTGAATATTTCTTTTCTTGTGTTGATAAGAAAGAAAAGAATAATTTGTGACCCAGGGAGATGAGCAAAGCAGTTATTTGGTAATCAGTTCCATATTAAGCAGAGATCTCAAAACAAATTTAACTTTGCTATCATGAGCATCATCTCCCCCTGCTGGGTTCCCCAGGATAGATTGTTACCTAATTCTTCTAAACAGAAAATTTTGAGTTTGTCAATTTTCAAAAACCGGTCTTTACATAATTACAGATGGTATATACACTACAGCTTCTGGAAGTGTTTAAATATAATATATAAATAGCATTTACAGTAATCACTTCAGATAAATTTGCACAATTTGTCCTAAACTCTTGCCTTCTGATCTTCTAAACTATGCAAAGCCAGGACAACCCTCCTGGCTTTTTTTTTTCAATGACACAGAAACTTTTCTTCCTGCAATGACAGGAGGCAAATTTAAATCAATCATGTGGTTTTGGCATTCTCCAAACAACCACACATTGCATAGCTTTTATTACATCTCTGTGCTAGCTAGTAAAAAAGTTATAGCAAGCAACATGAAGATTTGATGAGCAGAAAGGCCCTAGAAAAAATGAAAATCAACCCATGAGGTCAACATTGTCCTCATAAGTGATAACCAATATCCTCATAGGTGACAACCAATGTCTAAGCAGAGGTAAAATGATCACCCTCAAGTCACAGTGTTAAGAGGGACTCAGAGAAATCAAGACTACCTAAAATAAAGTTTTGTAAACCAAAGTTCTTGATTTAAAAAAAAAAAAAGGGAAGATTTAGTTTTCTTCTAAGAAGACATGAAGACATGTATCGCAAGACATTGATGGACAGAAATTGAACTGTAAGGCCTCAGGAACTAAAGCCATCCATCACATGGAAGAAGAAACCCTCAAAGCACTTTTGCTTTCTTTTATGTTGTCTTGTTCGTATCTCTCAATGGGCTGTCTCCTGATGACCACATGAAGCCTAGTCAAACAAGTACAGGCCAGTTAGCAATCACCAGCTGAATTCCTGTGGCCATCTAGGTGACCAAAGACAGTGGATGAACCTACTCTCCTGGACTCGACAGTGAGGAAGCCTTCTGAGTTTCTGCTCATATTATATTTAAAATGTGTACTTCCTATTTAACTGTATACATGTATGGAGTTTACTATGATGAATATTATACAGTTTTACAGAGCATTTACAATGCTTAATATTATCAATATAATTAATATTTGAATCTCATGACACACATTTTCAGTTTTTATTGACACATAATAATTGTGCATATGTATGTGGTATATCTTGATATGTGTACTGAACAAATTAGGGTGCTTAACATTTCTGTATCATCATTATTATTTGGTGTTTGAAACATTTGGGCTCCTCACAATCTTCCAGTTAATCATAAAAATCTATGATAATCTATTGTGAAATAATTCTAGGTTTGTTATAAGTTTTCTCTGACCACACAATTCAATGACCTAATCTCCCCTTTCAGGTGTGCTTACCCTTTGATTTCATCAGCTTTGTCTTCCTAGAATCTATCAGTATCTGAATTGCACCATGCACTGCTTACTTAAGGCGCATTTTCTACTTAAGCTACATACTCTAAGCTCTATGCAGGTCAAATTGCTATGACGTTTACTACCGTAAGTGAAAAACTGTCCAGCACATGGCTGTGACCAACTAACATCGATAAGGTAAATCAGGAAACATATCTTGTTTTCAACATCAACAAAGTGTGATCGACATAATTTTTTTCTTCAGTTGCAAAGATCCTTAAGGGTCAACTGTTTTTTAACTCAATTTTTGTGCTTCCTGTCCAGGCAATGTCATGATTGTTAGACGCTACACCATTTCTCCACCAGTTCGCTCCTATGCAGCAAATAACCCCTGGGAAGCTAGAAGCAGACTTCCAAATGATGGAACACCGTTGCCATGTTCTTCAACTAAAAAGCAAGACAGTGAAGAAAAGAGGTTGGCAGCAGACGCTTATGGCAGCAATAGCTCCAGCCAGAGAGCTTCTTTTGATGACAATTGTGTTTGCAGGTAATGCTCTCTGTGCCTCTGCTTAATTTTTAGGCACCTCCTGAGAGGTCACCAAGTGCCCTTCTAGATAGCCTGGAGTGTCCACTGGAGGAAACAAAGCCAAAGGGTATAAATAATTTCCATCTCATTGATGTCCACTAGGAAATCAAAAGAACAAAATTTAATGGGGTCAAATGGCTCTTTCCAACAGATTCTGTAATAAGCAGAAAACTTAGTCTTAAGTCTTTCCTCAAACATTAACCAGACTCTGAACCAGGTACTAACAACAGAAGACTCAGCGCAAGACACCATTGGATGACAAGGAAGACACACACAGGCAAACTGACCACTCAGTAGTATGTCTCAAGGAAAAGAATAGCTACTTTGGGAGCTAAATACACAATTTCTTTCAGAGAAAGTGTCTCACAGAGGCAAATCTTTGACAGATTTGAGGGGAAATTAATATAATGGACTGTTTAGGAAATAGACTCAGAGGTGCAAGAGATAAGGGAGAGTGCTCCAAATGAGATGAATTGGTATTTAAGGAATGTCCTGACTTTAATATGAAATGTTTCTCCATGGTCCCATGTGTTGTATACACAGTATCCCAGATCATGGCAACATTTAGAGAGATTGTGGAAACTAGAAGATGGAACCTAACTGGAGGAAGTGAGTCACCAGAATCAGTTCCTAGTTTCTTTCTGTAAGTTCTCTTCGATCTATCTGCTGTGATCTAAATAGCTGTTCCCTGCCATGCACCCCAGCCACCAAGATGTTCTGACATGTCAATGTATAAAGTGAGAACATGACCACGCCCAGGTATGGTTCAGGGAAAGGTTTTTATTGTAGATGTGAGGGAAGGCACAGCCAGAGGGATCTGGAAGAGTCCAGAGCAGGAAGAGAAAGTGTTAGACTGAACATTGCCAGAAGACTGGAGAAGAGGAGAAGGAGGTTGTGAACAGGACCGGAAGACAAAGAAAGAACCAAGAGAGATGTGCAAGAGAGAAGGGACCAAGAAAAGAAAAAAAGGGGGGGGGGGAGTTAGAAGATGCCTGAGTAGTGGAGGGAGTTGAAATAATTGACAGATTAGCTTGGGTCTTGAAGATGAGATACAGCACACAGTCACTGCATGGATAAGGCCAAGGGCCTCTTCAGAGCAAGAATGTCTACTAGAAAGGCTGCATACAGGAATACAGCTTCTTCCCCCTACTCTTCCACCCACCCCCAGTAAAGCTCTGACTCTGGCAATGTCTCCAGGCATCTGCTTTGTAGGAGGCAAGTAGAAAAAAAGAAAAGAAAGTATGGGTTCCATGATTGACTTATCACAGTGAAGAAAGGGGGAAGGGAATAGTATTGGTTTTTGTAAAAAGATTTATTTATTATTATAGTCTAAGTACACTGTAGCTGTCTTCAGACACACCAAAAAAGGGCATCAGATCTCATTACACATGGTTGTGAGCCACCATGTGGTTGCTGAGATTTGAACTCAGGACCTTCAGAAGAACAGTCAGTGTTCTTAACCACTGAGCCATCTCTACAGCCCTCAAAAGTAGTATTGTTGAGAGAAAACATGAGTCATCGAGTTTGGTGGTGGCTGCAAGAGCTCTTCTAGATCTTGAAAAACCAAAAACAAGCAAACAAACAAAAAAACAGACTTCCCACTGGGTATGTGGTGTAGAGAGTGAGGCACATTGATTTGGATTTCAAAAGACAAAGTGAAATGTGTCACTTGTACGAAGTTCCTCTAGACAGAGAGTTACCCTGAGTCATAGAGATGGTTGGGTTTGGTCAGACAAAGAAAAGTGGAAAACCTATACCCCATAGGACAAAAAAAAGACATTGAAGACTGAGATACCATAACTTAGGTAGAAACTGTAGGAGTAGGGAAAAAAAGGACAGAGAGCCAACAGGATCTGTCATAGAAGGACTGTGAGGATATGCTATACAATATTACCTTGCCCCGTGATTATTGAAAATCTAGTTTTGAAAAATGTATTGAAAATTTTCAAGATACAGATCCTCTGTGATATTATAAACATGAGTGTATTTATCTAAAGGGTTTTGTAAAAGGTAGTCTTTTGTATCTGTGCCCCATCCTCACCAGGGTTAAATGCCAATATGAGTTTGATCCTTCTATCCACGATTCTTTACTTTTACTACACCCACCCACCCACCCATCCATCCATCCACCCACCCATCCATCCATCCATTCATCCATCCTTCCATCCTTCAGAAGTTAGAGCCGGGCGGTGATGGCACACACCTTTAATCCCAGCACTTGGGAGGCAGGCGGATTTCTGAGTTCGAGGCCAGCCTGGTCTACAAAGTGAGTTCTAGGACAGCCAGGGCTATACAGAGAAATCCTGTCTCAAAACAAAAACCCTGGGAGGGGAGAAGGGGGCCAGGAAGTAGAAACATAAGAACTCCCTGGATGTTGAGAATAGCTAAATGCAAAAGCCCTAGTTAGGGGGATCAAACCGAGTGCATTCAAGGTTGAGGCAACAGGGTGAACAAGCCACAAAGAAGAAGTTCAGCATAGCCTCATGGCCACATACAAGGACTCTCTTGCTTAATCTATTCCTTTTTTTTTTTAAGTTATTATGCATGAAGCCCTATTGTAAAAAGGCTGCAAGAGAATAGCAAAAATAAGGAGACCAGGCTTAAGACTATAGAGTAACCTCAGCAAAGGGTGATTATTTCTGGGCCAAGAATAGCCACAGTAGATGTGGTTTCTGGGTACATCTCACAGTTGAAGACAGGAGAGTTTGTTAATGAGTCTGACATGGGATAGGGAAACAGGAAGTACACACATAACAGTTGAGTTTCTGTAGCCATGACTATTCAGAGAAGAAGAGGAAGGAAAGATAGAGATAGGCTATTTTTTAATAATACAAACAAATATACCATATGCACATATGTAATATATACAAACACATAAATGTATACATACATATGCCATTTGATGTTTTTACAAAATTGGTTGACTATTATTCATTGAAAAAATAACAAGTAAAGGTATACAACTTGCACATTATTAAACATACTTATAATTTTTTAAAAATAAAATATGCTTGTAATATGTTATACTTTGGAGTATACGAAAGGAAAATTTTTCATTATCATACTCCATGAATGACTGCTTTTTAGATTCTGATAGCTACCTTGTATCTATATATTTTGAAGTTGTATAGTGACTGTTAGAATATTTCATTTTTGCACTCATTGAGACCAATAGGACTGAGAATTACAGTACTTTCCCATTTCAATTTATATTGTTTTTTAAATGACAGTCTAGGGAACTAGCCAATGTTTACAAAGTATTGTTTTCCTGAACCAAAATGTTTTCCAGCTTCCAAGCTGCCAGCTAATAAACTCTGTAGAGCAGAATGGAGTCTGAATTTAGAAGTTAGTCAGATCTAAAAGATCAAGCCAGGAGCGGCATGGTATTAAAAGAAGGAAAGTCCATGTTGGCTTAAAATCAACATCTGGGTTGGCACGAAAATCTGCTGGTAACAGAAGGACGTACTGGGAATTACTGTATTTTATTGTAGTCCTTTTTCACCCTGTCTCTTCTGCACTCGGGAATTAACTGGTAAATGTCATGTCATTGCTCTGATTTGGAAGGTTTGCTTTCAGTTTTCACAGTTTTACAAAGATACATAAAGAACCCCTTATTTTTTTAAGCTGGATTTTGAACCATATCAGATATTAAGCCTAGTTTGGCCATAATATTTTTCATCATTATACCATGAAAGTAATCCTTTTTCAGAACTCTTTTATCAGCAGTTCTAAGAACTCAAGCTTTCAAGAACTATGGTTACAGTTTTAATTTTGCTTTGACTTTGATATGGAAACCAATTGTTTTCATCCTGTGTTTCAAGATTAAATACTTTCATGATGTTTATAACATTAAGGCAACGGGATAAGGGAGATAGTAAAAAGCAAAAATAAAGATGCTGTTTTCTTAAATTTACTGATTGGAGGACCAGCAAGTTATCTCAGTGGGTAAAGGCACTTACTGTCAAGCTTTAGGGTCTGACTTCCATCCCCAACACCACAAGGTTGAAGGAGAACACAGAGTCCTAGAAGGTGACCTCCACATGTGTCCCATGGCACATGCATGTATACATATCTACACACAGACACAAACACACACAGTAAAAAAAAAGGGGGGGGATAATTTTTCTTTAATTTGTTGATTGGGGGAAAAACAGACATATTCTAATAAAAATAAGCTGTACTTTTCCACATCAATGTACTTAGGAAGGTCAGCCTTTGGAATGAGAAGGCTAAAACCCTAGCCTCATCCCTTTCAGACAACATGTTCTTGGAAAGAGTTATTAATACATCATGTGCCACAATCTATTCTTTGGTGCAATGGGAGTCGTTATAGCAGTTACCTCACAGTGTTTGTGGAGTGCAGGGAAATAGTTGAGTGAGTGGGTCACTAACTGGCAGTGGTTGCTATTATTTTATTGATCCTAACACACGGAAGCACTGGTCCACCTTCTTCCCAAGGGAAGGTGCAGATGTGTTCCAAGATGCAAGCCACAGAATGCAACTCTACGAAGTTACACCCTTATCTACCACAAAAGAGAACAAGAGCTAAGAAAGACCAATCCTTTCAAACACTGCCTTTTACACTGAGTCGTAAGAGCAGTTTCTCATGGGGAAGGTCAGAAACTGACATAATACTAGAGGTAAGAGGAGAAGAAAGCTAAATGGAAGGATTCAGTCCCTTACCTGACATCAGCTGTCACTCTTTCTCCTTGTCCCTGTTGGGATTCACACACCAAGTCTGTTCTGTGATCAAAAGAAGTATGTTGATCTGGAGTGCTTCCATAGTTAAATACATCTGACATATTTAAACTATAGGTTTGCGAGACACAGCACGATATTCAACTGATGTCTTCACATTTTCATCAGCACTATACACAGGGATTAATTAAAAGGCCAGTTCTGATGTACATTCTCACATTATTATTAAGCAACTAGGAAAATAAGTATTATGATACATAAACTTTCAACAATGTGGGAAATATTCAATGACTGGAAAAAAAAGAAAATGTTACATATCAAGATTCACTAAAATCTCTCTCTCTCTCTCTCTCTCTCTCTCTCTCTCTCTCTCTCTCTCTCTCTCCATGTAGGGAGAAGACAAAGACAGTCAGTTTCCAGCTACCCAGAGATAGGTCATCAGTTCCCAAAAATTCACATCCTTTGAAGTACTCAACAAATAGGAGCACAGACCAGCTAAGCCTCATTGCAGAAAAGGGTGTGTGAAATCAGTGGATTCCCAGGAGATGGGCACAGTGAGATCTGTGTCAGTGACTTTCTCAGGAAGGAACTCTACCAAGATGTCCAGTAAGACACACATAACCTCACTCGGTATTCAGTTGCCGCACTTACTGGCAAAGAAATAGGAGTGATTATGTTGTCTTGTTGCTGATCCTGAAGGGCAGGTGTGTGTCCAATGTTTAGCATGTGACTCTGGAACTTATGTGTACTGAGTGTGCAACGTTGCACTGTGTAGCATCTGGAAACACTAGTGGGTCCCTTTCCAGATGAGATCACAGCAAACCTATAAAAACCTGTTTTGGTTAAGCAGTGGTTCTCAACCTGTGGGTTGTGACCCCCTTGGTAGCCTTCTATATTAAAAAATGTCTACATTTCGATTTATAAAGGTAGCAACATTATAGATATGAAGTAGCAATTAAAATGATTTCATGGTTGGAGATAGATCACCACAACATTCGGAACTGTATTAAAGGGTTAATAATATAAGAGCAATAATGCTGAACCTTATAGCTCATGCTGTATTGATAACTCATCATTACCAGTTGATCTGTTCTGTGACAGACACTCCTTGATTTGTTCTGTACTTATCAAAGACACTGGAAAGTGAACACAAATCCATAGCATACACTCAGAACCACCATGGTCAGAGCCACTACAGTCAAGTAGGAAATGAGAAGAAGCTCAAATCATTATCACCCAATGGTCTCACTCCAACTCCTGAGCTTTCAGTCAGTAGACTCTTTCCCACTCCTGTTTATAATAACTTTACTTATAGAACTCATGTCATTTTCAAACAAAGATTTTGTTTTATAATTGGCAGTGTTAAAATGCAGATCCATAGGCCATAACTCAGATCTACTGGGTGGATAGAAAATAGAAAGGAGACTGGAAGTTTTCGTTTTAAGTAAGCATTCCAGGGTGATTTCTGTTGTATAGCTATGATTGTCATGCACTGTTCTAAATACAAAAGAAAAGAAAAAAGGACTCTCCCATTCCAACCTCCTGCTGAAGGAAAAGCAATAGCAAGCAAAGATAGGAAGAATTCATGCTGACCCTCTGAAGAGGTTTCTAAAAGTCCTGGATGGACCGCTGGAAGGAAGAGAGATGTGGCATCCAAAACCTGCTGTAAAAGGACCATAATAGCATCAAATGTTTCCTTTATCACTTTCATTCAAGAATAACAATATTCTCCACAACATAGCAGACTAGAGAACAGGGCAGGCTTGCAACTGGAGGAAAAGATACAGATGAGCTATAAAAACACACTGAGTAGAAACTAAGCTGTTAACCATGAAGCTGCCAGAAGCTTTTCTTTGTACACAGTTACATTCACTGCATTTTACACTTAAAACATTTTGATTTTTTTTTTCAAGAGTAAAAACCATTGCTCCAACTCAGGACTTTTTAAAAGTAATACATAACAACCACTCACATTATGTCATACGTAGAAATGTTGCAATGACTAATTATCCCTCATGACAACCCCAATGACCAGTGTGTGACTGGTATTTTGTTTACAGTCATTGCCCCAAACTGAAGTGGCAGTTCTGTGCATGAGTCTAATACTGCCCAGTAAAAGCAAGGAACCAAACAAACAAACATGTAGCAACAATCTAAACTTTGAAATTCAACCTTCTGTTCCCAGACTTGCTAGGGTACTAAATATTAAGATTTCTGACACTGTTTTTACATATAATGAATGACAAGTGAACATGAAATGAATTTCAGTCACACTCCAACAAGTAAGTTATGTACAGTTGTTATGTACCAGACTCCCAGTGATCTGTGTGTGAGTCAGAGAATCAAATGCCTCCCAGGGACAGACAGAGATAAGCAGACCCACATGGCCCCACCCAGAATCGACCAGGGTTAGTCACATTTGTTACACAGCATGGCCATTAGGTCCCATTGTCAAGAGGTGTTATAATCTAAGCACAATTTCCTGATTGATAAATATTGATGTGTTCACTTTAAAAAAAAAAAAAAAAGGAAAAACTCCATCAAAGTCAAACACAGGGGCCAGATCTAAGCTCTGGGAGCCAGATTTCAATGTCTGATTTAATCATAATTTCCCAAGCACAGATCCAAAACAAGAAAGTGGATCAGGAAAGCTATCTTTAGAGGATGCCAAGGGAATAAGTAAGTTTGGGGTTGAGAAAAAGTTGGGTGGTGGGAGAAATCTTCTTAGACAGTAAAATGCCCAGGGGCCAGCCTCAGTCATTTAGGGGTTGTCGAGAGTGGGCAGACTGGATCGGTGCGAAAGCAGAGTCTCAGGCAGTGATGCAAGCTGGCAGGTGACTCGTTGCTGTGCTTAAGCTCTGCTTGGAGACACCATGCAGTTTCTCTCTGTCTCTCTGTCTATCTGTCTCTCTGCCTCTCTCTGTCTCTCTCTCTTTCTTTCTCTCTCCCTCTCTCTCTCTCTCTCTCTCTCTGAATTCACCTCAGTCTTTTATTGGATACACAACTCCTTGTTGTACAATAATATATAATCAAAACCCTTTTCATTATTTTCCTCAAGCTCATTATTTTTCCTGAAAAAAAAAAAAAACATATAACTAATATCACCAGAAAGCACAATGCACACACATAGTCACAGTTGAGTGTCTGCTAAAGCAAGTTATACATTAACTTTTAACTCTCAGAAAAGCCTCCACATCACAGGTCATCTGGGCATAAACTTTCAGTTACACGAGATCAGAAAAATGCTAAACAGATCAGGGTAATGCTAATATTTTAAACTTGTCTAAATTCTTTGCAGAATCTCTTCCTCCAATTTATTGAGCTCATCCAAATATCTATTTGTACAGTGCTTTTCAAACTCTTTTCCATATGCAATATTCATTCCTCTTGCAACTTCCCCCAGAGCTCCTTCACAAGCCTGACTTCCATCTCCTAAAACGTGTGCCCTAGTTTCCTTAGGCAGGTGATGCCAGGGAGTCAAATCAGTATGTCCCAGTCTTTCCAGGAAGGTCAGCTCACTAATCCACCGGCCCCCTCCCAGGATCCAAACTCTCCTGCCTATCCTTTTATCTGTTTTACTATACATATATCTTCCAATTTTCCCCAATAATATTTCTGAATCAAACTTTCCATTATTGGAGATCTCCCTTCACGAGTGCTCTCACCATTGTTCACTAATCCAGTAAACCCACCTAGTTCTTTCTCTCTCTTATCCCTTGTATTTTCTACGGACATCTCTGTCCTTAGTGACCAAGGCTCAGTGTTCCTTTTCCTTGGGGTCTTTAATTCTCTTAACTACTAAAACTTCAGGTTTCTCAAATGCATTTCCTGCTTCAAACGTTTCCCGGTACAACTTAATCATCATGAGTTGGCTAAAATTTCCCAGAGAGCAATTAAGGCAGTCAGCCTTTGCATCCAGAATCCCTTGTGCCAATATGCCTGAGTTGGCTGCTTGAATGGGCAGGGCCCGAACAGTTTCTTCCTATAGGCATCAAAACCATATCCTCCACTACCAATGCCTTCAATCCCTTTTCCAAAAATGTCTACCAAAATTTGTATTTGAGGACAAATATGCTATTAAAAAAAAAAGTCAAAACAGACAAGCATTCAAGAAAGAGCAACGCCACCTGTGTACTAGAAAGCCAGAGATGCATTGTTCAGGTTGATGATGCTCCTGCCACCAAATCTGTGTCAGGCAGCCACATTCGCATCCATGTCGCACCTAACAGTGAAAAGCTGGAGCTCTGTGATGTCATAATCTAATTCAAGAGCCAACTGTATCTCATAAAAGAGAAACAGGTGAGAACACATGAGCAGATTGGTTTAAAACTTTTTCTGAGCTGGAGATGTGGGTTGTCTTGACTAACATGCAGAGACCCTAGGTTTCAACATCATGTAAAGCCAAAAGTGAGAGCACACAGCCTTAATCCCAGAACTCAGGAGATGGAGACA
Organism: Mus musculus; assembly: GCF_000001635.26. Taxonomy (NCBI): domain Eukaryota; kingdom Metazoa; phylum Chordata; class Mammalia; order Rodentia; family Muridae; genus Mus; species Mus musculus. Next base: position 80,445,669 of record NC_000067.6, on the reverse strand, counting down.
GGTACATCAGAAGGTCAAGTCCTTCCTGGATCAGTAGATGTTCTCTAGGAAAAATGGCCCTATTACTCTACTCAGCTTGCTCAGTTTAAGGTCATTGTTCAAGGAGGAAAGATGACTGACAGGAACACTTCCAGATATCTTTAGCATTCATCAAATCCTGGCAGATAGGGAGACGTTAGCCTGTATTATAAATTCAGATCTCTCCTAGGGCCACAATACTAGGCTGAGCATAAAGAAGAAAGAGCATCCTCAGGAGACCTATCTCTCAAAGTATTTTAGCTGCAGGCAAAAGAAAGGATAGGGTGAAGGTCAGTTAGTACATTAGGACACACCCCTTGCAACTAACAGCTTCAATGGGTTCCTACTTAGAGAGACTGACTCTTGATGCCTGTAGAATAACTAAACATTTTCCATTCATTCAGTCTGTGATTGAAAACAAATATAGTCAGAGAACACTCTTCTTCCATCATGTAGGAATAAAGACAAACCAGTGAGGTTTTTCCTGTGGTGTCTGTGTATCATTAACCCCAGACACTCATGGTCAATGATTCCCATGGCCTTTTCTAAAAGAAGAGAGAAGAAAGACTGTATTTCTTAGGTTTCATATTTCTGCTTAATTATTTGGAATTACAAAAAAAAAAAACCTGGAAATTTTTAACGTACAACATCATTCACCTTGAATTCAGGGAAAGAGTAAATTTTCTGTTGTCTGGAATTTTCTAAAGGGTGATTCCCTGTGGAAGTCAGATTTCCAGTCACATCTTCTATTGCTGGCCCCCTTTCTCCTCTTCTTGATTATTTCAAAATTATTCGTTACTTAAATCATCACAGAACTGTATACACAAGTGCTGTATTTACATTTCCGCTTCTCCCTTGCCCCTCCTGTGTCTCTTCAACTCCTTGTCAAATTATTAACCTCTTCTTCATTACTGTTGTGCACATGTACATGCACACACACACATACACACACACACACACACATACACACAAGCAGCTATCATCTGCATTTGTCCCAGTTCTGAAACCCATGTAGACACTCATCTATGTCTTAACACCACAAGAAACACACAACAACACTCTCCTACAAGGACAAAATGAGCAGTTTCAGCTTCACTCATTCATTCATCTCCAATCTTAGGTGTAATTCATTCATTCCTGAACCCTCACCTTTTCTTTTTTCTTTTTTTTTTTTTTTTTTTTTTTTTTTTGTCTCCCTTAGCCTTAGGATGTTCAGTTTAGGCACAGCTGCTACAGACTAAGAACTCTGGGAAATTGGGGGAAACAACCAAGACTTTCCACATAAATGAAAGCACTGGTCTCTGAAACACCCTTGATTTTTGAAATAACATTTTGGCCAGCGTCTTAGTTTATATTTCCTGTTGCTGTGAAATAATAGCCTGACCTAAAGCAACTTCAGGGAGAAAGGTTTAACCTGGCTCACTGGCTCATGTCAAGCTTCTTAAGAGTACTGTCCAGCACGGCAAGGAACCCTTGGTAAAAGGAAGACAAAAGCTTGAGACAGATGCTCACGTTGCATCTGCCACTGAGAAGGAAAGGGCATGGATGCATGTACTCATCTCTCTTTCTCTTTTGTATTCAGTCCGGGACCCTAAGCCCAGTGAACGGCACTGCTCAGTTTTAGCCTGAGCCTTCCCACCTCATTTAATCCTGGTAACATGATCCCTCACAGGAGTGTTTCCTGGGAGAGCCTATCTCCCTGGTAATTCTGGATTCTGACGAGTTGATGGTTAACAGTAGCCATGAACATAGTGGAGCATGTGTCCTTCTTACCAGTTGGGGCATCTTCTGGATATATGCCCAGGAGAGGTATTGCTGGATCCTCCGGTAGTACTATGTCCAATTTTCTGAGGAACCGCCAGACTGATTTCCAGAGTGGTTGTACAAGCCTGCAATCCCACCAACAATGGAGGAGTGTTCTCTACACAATGGAGTACTACTCAGCTATTAAAAAGAATGAATTTATGAAATTCCTAGCCAAATGGATGGACCTGGAGGGCATCATCCTGAGTGAGGTAACACATTCACAAAGGAACTCACACAATATGTACTCACTGATAAGTGGATATTAGCCCAAAACCTAGGATACCCAAGATATAAGATACAATTTCCTAAACACATGAAACTCAAGAAAAATGAAGACTGAAGTGTGGACACTATGCCCCTCCTTAGAAGTGGGAACAAAACACCCTTGGAAGGAGTTACAGAGACAAAGTTTGGAGCTGAGATGAAAGGATGGACCATGTAGAGACTGCCATATCCAGGGATCCACCCCATAATCAGCTTCCAAACGCTGACACCATTGCATACACTAGCAAGATTTTATCTAAAGGACCCAGATGTAGCTGTCTCTTGTGAGACCATGCCAGGGCCTAGCAAACACAGAAGTGGATGCTCACAGTCAGCTAATGGATGGATCACAGAACTCCCAATGGAGGAGCTAGAGAAAGTGCCTAAGGAGCTAAAGGGATCTGCAACCCTATAGGTGGAACAGCATTATGAACTAACCAGTACCCCAGAGCTCTTGTCTCTAGCTGCATATGTATCAAAAGATGGCCTAGTCGGCCATCACTGGAAAGAGAGGCCCATTGGACACGCAAACTTTATATGCCCCAGTACAGGGGAACGCCAGGGCCAAAAGGGGGAGTGGGTGGGTAGGGGAGTGGGGGTGGGTGGGTATGGGGGACTTTTGGTATAGCATTGGAAATGTAAATGAGCTAAATACCTAATAAAAAATGGAAAGGGAAAAAAAAACAGTAGCCATCACAGCCAATTAAGCAGCTTAAAATTATTTGTAATAAGAAATTACAAATCTCTTATTAATAATAAGAGATTTAGCACTGAGGGGTAGGAGAAGAAATGGACAGCTCAGGAGGAAAAGATTCTCTGTTCCCATTACTGTACCATTTAACACGCTAGAAAAAGCAATTGGCTAAATGGCAGCGTTGAAAGGGTATTCATAGGAACAACAATATGAGCTAACCAGTACCCCCAGGGCTGTGTCTCTAGCTGCATATGTAGCAAAGGATGGCCTAGTCGGCCATCACTGGGAGGAGAGGCCCTTGGTCTTTCGAAGATCATATGCCCTAGTACAGGGGAATACCAGGGCCAGGAAGTGGGAGTGGGTGGGTTGGGGAGCAGAGCAGTGGGAGGGGATAGGGGACTTTCAGAGAGGAAACTAGGAAAGGGGATAGCATTTGAAATGTAAATGAAGAAAATATCTAATAAAAATAAAAGAATCCTTGCAAAGAGAGAATAAACAGATTATTGTTAAGTTTGGTATTGAAAATGACTAAAATATTACCTGTAGCAGACATTTTCTTCTTGACTTCACATTTTAATAAACTGCAAAAATATCCTAAATTCTCCTGTATCTTCACTGTTTTCCTGGTATTTTTAGAGTCACACTGAAGCTTGATCTCTAATCTAAACCCCAGATTAAAGAGCTGATCTTCCAGAAGCTATTCCAAGAAGAGCAGCATTACAATCTTGGAGTTTAGATGAGAGTCTCAACACTCCCAGAAACAGGTAGACAATCACTTAAATTGTAAAAGTGATAGTTTGCCGTAATAATTGTCAGTCTTTCAGTGAAAGGTACACAAAATTGAAATCAAACAGCCTCCTCTCTAACACGTCTATAAGATCTTTAGCATCATTAATAGGTCCCTTTAAGTCTTGGATCCTCAGTCTGATACATGAAGATATTCTAGCATTCTCTACCTCTCAAAGATTTAATGAGCTAAACTATGCAAAGTAGAGAGTAGTCAACTGCCAGGAAGTGCTGAAGAGGTAATTGTCCTGAGAGAAGTGACATTAGGAACAAGATGTGGTTGTTACATTCAAGGGTAATGAAAGTAGAGATGCATTCAGAATCCTGCACAGGGAATTAGGGACACCATGTTTACATCACACAAAAAAACTCATTTTCTGTCTCACGGTCCAATATCCTTTCTGCAGCTTAAATTCTGCACAAGACAATGTCAGCCTTTTGTTCAGCAACTTACAAAGATTTAAGCAATGAATAGCACCAAAGAACTTCAATCAAAAATTATATGATAAATCTTCTTTTAAAATATAGCACAATGAGTACTTTTTGTTTAAAGACCAGGCTATCTTTTAACCATTTCAATGAATTCCTGGCCATTTCTCCTCAGCTGTATTCCTACTAAAAAGACCTCCTTCCCTCAGTGACTGTCAATTACAGACCGGCCAAACTGCAGGGAAAGTCCTGGTGTGAAATTGTTGTCACCCTTGAGGCCATTTCCAACCCAGTTTCCACACTGACTACTTTATACCAGCAAAGCTCAGCATTCTGTTGCTCTACTGGGCCTGGAGCAATCCTGAGGGGAGGGGCAGGTAATTAATGGAATAATCTAGCAAATGGAATAGCCAAGGAATTATATTTTGGAGGTTAAAAAAAAGAAAAGTCACTCTGATAAAGTATCAGTTTACTAGTTGATGTGCACAGGAAGTCAGAGATGCTCCATGCCTGCTCCGCTAGGTTTTCACTTTGCTTTGATCTGATGATTGTTATTCTGTGTCTGCCTCTTGACATGGGGTGGTTTTTCTCTGTCCTTGGCCTTAGACACGGATGTGGCTTCTTTCTTGTTTCCTAGAGACATGCAGCTATAACCTTACCTCTGTTCTGAGCAAAGACTCTGGACTTTAACTTTTAAACAATGTAGAAACTTTTAAGATTAGACTCTCTTAGAGGTTAAAGCCATTTTGCATTATGGGATAGACATGACCCTTTGGGAGACAGGCACATAGTATTGTGCTTTGGCTACTAAATGCCCTTCCCCCCACAATGCCCATGCATTGAAAATTTGGAGCCAGTGAACTGATCACATTGATTATGTAAAGAGGAAATAGATCTAGTCAATACATTGGTGATGTATTCATAAAGGGATGCTGTTACTGGGAGGTTGTGAACGTTGAAGCAGAGCCTTGGAGAGGGAGCAGGTCAGTTGAGAGAATGAGGTTGTGGTGTACTGTTTTGTCTCTGGCCTGGAAATGTAGAACCAAGTGTTGGACCATGGAGAAAAGCCTCTGAGATTTATGAACCAAGATAAGTCTTTCCTCATTAAAGAGTTTGTTTTAGTCAGGGATTTTTGTCGTGGCAACAGGAAAGCTATCACAGTGACAGTCTGGGTAGTTTAAGACATGGAGTTTGGAAGTAGGTGAAAGTATCATTATTCAGCCTCCTATAAACAGAGCTAGAGCAGAGTTCTTCAGACTACATCATGTCAGACAACAAAGGGGGTTATATTGTGTGGAGTAAATCGAGAATAGTCCCTGATCTTCTTTTCTCGTTAAGGAATGCATATGCCAGGTCTGTGGTTGCATTCTTTTCCTGCAATTAGAGTAATATGTTCTAGGAAATATACCTTCTCTTGGGGCTAGGGATACAAACATCTCAGTAAAGTCCTTGCCACACAAGCATGAGAAACAGAGTTCTGACCCACGATACTCATGTGGAAGCTGGGCATGGTGATGTAGGTCTGGAACCCTAGAGTCAGGGAAGGGCAGACACATGCTGATCCCTGGAGGCCTTGGCCAACCACTCCAGCTAAATCAATGATATTTGGGTTCAGTGACAAACCCTGCCTCAAAAAATAAGATGGAGGGTATTAGAGGAAGACACATGACACCCACATTTGGCCTCAACATGCATGTACTTATACATGTCCACAGGCACATGCACACACACACACACTCAAATGTATTTTATAATTTTTTAGGGAAAAAATCCACTCTATCTTGCTATATGTTATCTATAAGCGTCCTCTGGGATTCATTAACTTACTCTGGATCTATAATGACTAACTGAATTGAGACTATCAAGTCTGCCCATAGAACCTTAAGGACACTAATCTCCCCAGACTTCTGGTGCAATGTTGTTTGGGGGTTGTTAAAATGTACAAGGATTAAAAGATAATGCCAGAGACTTTTGCTTGAATTTCCTCTCCCTGGATAGCACTTGCTGCATTATCAAGGGCTCAAGGCAAAACCACACTGGAAGAAAAGAAGAGAGGAATATTGTGGTGATGAAGAATGTTGGGGTGATATTAGCCTTATCCTTGAGAAACTGGAAATGAAATACAGAACCTTTGTAAGGAGTAGCCTTTTAGAGAATATATAGAAATAGCTCATGTGAAAAGAAGCCATTTCAATAATGCTAATCTTTGGGTTCTTTGACTACTGTTTATATTTCGTTTTGGATTTGGCTATTTTTTGTTTTGTTCTGTCTTGTTTATTGTTCTAGTAGAGAAAGGTCAATTCAAAAATTATAGATAAATAATATCCAGGATAAAAATAAATTGGGTAAATTGAGTGTTTACTATAGCAAAGAAAGTCATTGTCATGTCATCAAATACAAACCTAAGAAGAATAAATGTGTAAGCATGCACATGTAGAGTTATGGGAAGAGGAGCTATCATCTGGCTTGCTTTTTTTGTTTGTTTGTTTATTTTCCATGCTTTGTTGTGTAATCTTTCTTATTATCCAAATCAGGTAGAGCACCTGAATTTTATCATGTAACATCTAGGGATTATTTTGACTATTTCTTGTATGGAACCCTATTTCTTGTATAGTGCCCTACTAGCCTTTCTCTGTGGATACAATGAGCACTCTCTTACAAAGGTCACAAGTGGAGAGAAAAAGGTTAGTTGGTGTTTTTTAATTCTATCTGACCATTAGAATCATGCACAGCGCATACTGGGACCACTAAAAAAGACCCAGAAGACAATGAACTATTACAAGTTACCAGGTGAGCAATGTGAGTCCCACACATACGGTACTATGTGATTGTAATCACCACATCCCTGAAAATGGTCTTAGGTGACAGCTCTTCTATTCTCCCTCCTCCAGCATCTAGTTTAAATCCTCTCTGCTAGTTTTGGTGAGTTCCTTATGTAACCCTGGCACTCATTCCTGAAGGGTCTAAGGTCCCAGAAATCAAAGGCCACTCCATCCAAGATCACTGTGCTTGCATAATCACAGTGACAAGCAAGGGAAGAAAGAGGATGTACCCATAACTGCCACATTCACCTTGATCACGGCTTCAGGGGACCATCTCTATTGCCTCTGATTTCATTCAGCACCTACTGTGAGTGCCACTGTTCCTACTGTTAACTGCCAGCTGGCAGGAATGGGTTTTTGGTTGTTTTGTTATTGTTGTTGTTGTTTTGGTTTTTGGAATCATTGTCACCTTAAGGCTTCTACTCCCAACTACCATAGTGTCTTGCATGTAGCAGATGTTGAAGGAATGGTTTTACTTGGCAAGCTCACAATATTTGATCTGGGGCTCTTTGATGATCATTGAGCCTTCCAAGGGGCTTGTTGACTGACAATATTTATAACAAAACAACATATCCCCTCTTTTGCTTCTAACATGAATAAAAAACATTTGGCTGGCTTAAACTAACCTTTTTAAGAATATCAAAACCTGAGCGGAGACAAGAGAATCTGTAAGTGAACATGCAAGAGTTGACATGTAAACATTTGTAAGAGTGATTTTGAGTAGGACACAGAATATTAGAGAAATAACTGAATTCATTGATTGAATTCAAGGCTCATGATACCTGATCAATGTCAACACTTCTCTCCAGAATGTGATATTGTCTACTGAAAGAGCACCTGCAGATGATTTTATCATGTAAAATAAGAATTAAAATATTGTCTGTTAAGGTACATCTGAACAATGGAGATATTGTAAATTCCATCATGATGTTTTTATCCCTCTGACCAAGTGAAAATGGAAGTCAACCCCGTGTTTGTTCCATTGGCTAGCCCAAACAACTTTTCACAAGTAGAAAGCGTTGCAAGGACTGGTGTTGTGGCTTGGTAGTAGATGTTTGTATAACATCAGAGAGGCCCAGGGTTCAATCCCAGTACAACCAAAGTTAAAAAAATAAAAGATTTTTGATGAACTTGTCTTGGTTGATAGGGTGCTGACACAGCACACAGGAAACTTTTGATATAGCACCACTTAAACCGAGGGTGCTGCATGTGCTTGAATAGGGGGATCAGAAGTTCAATGTCATGCTCATGGATTGGCAGGATCAACATTGTAAAAATGGCCATCTTGCCAAAAGCAATCTACAGATTCAATGCAATCCCCATCAAAATTCCAACTCAATTCTTCAACGAATTAAAAAGGGCAATCTGCAAATTCATCTGGAATAACAAAAAACCTAGGATAGCAAAAACTCTTCTCAAGGATAAAAGAACCTCTGGTGGAATCACCATGCCTGACCTAAAGCTGTACTACAGAGCAACTGTGATCAAAACTGCATGGTACTGGTATAGCAACAAACAAGTAGACCAATGGAACAGAATTGAAGACCCAGAGATGAATCCACACACCTATGGTCACTTGATCTTTGACAAGAGAGCTAAAACCATCCAGTGGAAAAAAGACAGCATTTTCAACAAATGGTGCTGGCACAACTGGTGGTTATCATGTAGAAGAATGTGCATTGATCCATTCCTATCTCCTTGTACTAAGGTCAAATCTAAGTGGATTAAGGAACTCCACATAAAAACAGAGACACTGAAACTTATAGAGGAGATAGTAGGGAAAACCCTCAAAGATATGGGTACAGGGGAAAAATTCCTGAATAGAACAGCAATAGCTTGTGCTGTAAGATTGAGAATCAACAAATGGGACCTCATAAAATTGCAAAGCTTCTGCAATGCAAAAGATGCCGTCAATAAGACAAAAAGGCCATCAACAGATTGGGAAAGGATCTTTACCTATCCTAAATCAGACAGGGGACTAATATCCAACATATATATATAGAACTCAAGAAGGTGGACTCCAGAAAATCAAATAACCCCATTAAGAAATGGGGCTCAGAGCTAAACAGAGAATTCTCACCTGAGGAATACCAAATGGCAGAGAAGCACCTGAAAAAATGTTCAACATCCTTAATCATCAGGGAAATGCAAATCAAAACAACCCTGAGATTCCACCTCACACCAATCAGAATGGCTAAGATCAAAAATTCAGGTGACAGCAGATGCTGGCAAGGATGTGGAGAAAGAGGAACACTCCTCCACTGTTGGTGGGATTGCAAGCTTGTACAACCACTCTGGAAATCAGTCTGGCGGTTCCTCAGAAAATTGGACATAGTACTACCAGAGGATCCCACAATACCTCTCCTGGGCATATATCCAGAAGATGTTCCAACCGGTAAGAAGGACACATGCTCCATTATGTTTATAGCAGCCTTATTTATAATAGCCAGAAGCTGGAAAGAACCCTGATGCCCCTCAACAGAGGAATGGATACAGAAAATGTGGTACATTTACACAATGGAGTACTACTCAGCTATTAAAAAGAATGAGCCGGGCGTGGTGGCGCACGCCTTTAATCCCAGCACTCGGGAGGCAGAGGCAGGAGGATTTCTGAGTTCGAGGCCAGCCTGGTCTACAAAGTGAGCTCCAGGACAGCCAGGGCTATACAGAGAAACCCTGTCTCGAAAAACCAAAAAAAAAGAAAAAAAAAAAAAAAAGAATGAATTTATGTAATTCCTAGGCAAATGGATGGACCTAAGTGAGGTAACCCAATCACAAAATAACTCACACAATATGTACTCACTGATAAGTGGATATTAGCCCAGAAACTTAGAATACCCAAGATATAAGATACAATTTGCTAATATGAAAAGCAAGAAAAACGAAGACCAAAGTATGGACACTTTGCCCCTTCTTAGAATTGGGAACAGGGGCTGGTGAGATGGCTCAGTGGGTAAGAGCACCCGACTGCTCTTCCGAAGGTCCGAAGTTCAAATCCCAGCAACCACATGATGGCTCACAACCATCCGTAATGAGATCTGACTCCCTCTTCTGGAGGGTCTGAAGACAGCTACAGTGTACTTACATGTAATAAATAAATAAATAAATCTTTTAAAAAAAAAGAATTGGGAACAAAAGTTCAACGTCTGTCTGTCCATCTGGGGTGTGTGTGTGTGTGTGTGTGTGTGTGTGTGTGTGTGTGTGTGTGTTTAAATTACAGAGCATTCCATCATGCAGACACACAATGACCTAACATTCCTCTAGTTAAATGATTTCTTCACAATATATCAGTATTACTCAGTTGGATCCTGGACTTACAATGATAGAATTCTAATTTACCTAAGAAACTAATCTTTTATTTATGGGCTATCAATAAAATATGTATGGTACTGGTAATGCAGAATTAATTCTTATTGTATTTATCTTTTAACAAGTTTTGCATATTGCTTACCATGACCTCCTTCCTTCAACTTGACTCACATTTATTAAATATAAACCAGCAATGTGGATTGAATTCTAAATCATGACAGTCAATTTCTCTACCTATATTTTCAAGTTTCTTGTTTGTTGAGAGTTGCATTGCTAAATTTGTGGGTATTCCTATATTAAAATCACCATATTGGTATCTATTTGAAAAGAAACTAATAGATATACCAGTAAATACAAAGCAATAAGTCCCCAATCTAAAAGAAATTAAGGTGAACTTCAACGAAACCTGACTATAAACCTGAAGGAATTCCATTAGGTCAAGAGATATCCAAAAGTTTCTATATTGGTTTGGCAAATTTGTTGTGGTTGAACATCTCAGAGATGTCAACGTAATCCAGAAACTATATGCCAGAGACAGTGTCTCTTGGTATTTATTCACTGTACATATGTTCTGTAAGGTTAGTGTGATGTGTATTGGTGAATGCTAAGAGAAGTTAGGGTCCTGTGAAGTACTGGTATCAGTCATTTCATCAACTGATTTATACAATCTTATTTAATGTATAAAACACCAATTTTACTCTTAGAATGTCCCCAAGAGAAAGAAATACATGTGCAGAGAAAAGGCCTTACATGAGGATGTTCAGCAGGGTGGTGGTGGCACACACATTTAATCCTAGCACTCAACAGTGGATCTCTGAGTTTGAGACCAACCTAGTCTGCATAGTGAGTTCCAGGACAGCCAGGGCCATATAGTGACTTGAAAAAAACCCTGACTCAGGGGTAAGGGGGAGCTCAAAGAGCTTCACTACTATTCATTTTAAAAGAAAAACTAAGAAAAAAAGTTAATGAAGAAATTGGGATATAGTCAGACAATGGAAATAATAGCAATAAAAATAAGTTACATTCTACCCCCCACCTAACTCTACCCCCACAAAAGTACTAACCTAGACAGAAAGCAAAGAGAAGTCTTAAAAATTGTGATAAGGATGCTGAAGAGTAGCTCTCCACAATCTCCTGGAGGGTGGGAAAGACTTAGTTTTCTATAAGGGGCTGGACACTGGGAATTTGACCATGCTCCAACGAGTATATGAGCAATACAAATTGGATTTGATCTCTTCTTCCTCCTCTTTTCCTTTTTCTTTTTCTTTGTCTTCTTCTCCTTCTTCTCCTCCTCCTCCTTCTTCCTCTTCTCTTCCTCCTCCTTCCCTCTTCTCCTCCTGTTTTAGAGGGGAATGTCACAAGGGCAGACCTGGGAGAACTGGGAAGTGATTTTGATCAGGCTACATGGTGTGAAACTCACAAATAATCAAGATGGATATTATGTATTTTTAGGGGAAAAAGAGATGAACTTCGGAAATGTTACATTAAAAGAAAGAAGGCAGGCCCAAAAGAGCATGTTACATGGTTCTGTCTATAAGATATCAGAAAAAGGCAAAACAAATCTATGAAGATAGAAGGTGACCAATGGTTATTTCAGATGGGTGATACTGACTATGGAGGGACATAAATGAACTCTCTGGAACAGAAGATATAGTCTATGTTATTCTAGGTGGCTGATACATAGGTTTATAGGTACACAAATATTCATTTAACTGTGCAACTATGTTTCTATTGCTGCCATAACAAATTATCATAAGTGTAATGGCTTTAAAAAACACAAATACAATCCCTATGATCTGTCAGCCAGAAATCTAGTGAAAGTCTCTCTGGGATAAACTGAGGGTTGTACCAAGGTTGCAAACCTTTTGGAAAGTTTTAAAGGGAACACTTGTCTTGCTTTCTCTTGCTTCAAAAGTTTTATCCATTCCTTGATTCATGGTCTCCCTTCTTCAAAGCCAGTAATTAGGGCTTTCAGGATTCCTTCCCTTGTGCCTCCCTCTTCAGCTTTCAAGAACATCTATGACTGCAATGTGTCCACATGGATAATTAAAAATAATGTATCCCTGTAAAGGTCTTTCTCTTAAGCCCATCTGGAAATTTTCTTCTATCATTCAAGGCAACACGTTCAGAGATTCCAGTTACTGAAATGTGGGATTTCTTTGAAGATACTATTCTGTTCACATCAGTATTTAAGGTGCATTGTTTTTGCTGACTGGGTATAAAGTATACACCCAGAAATTCCATAAACAAAGCTTTTCAAGAATACATACATATGCCATTCTGAGCTTCATCTTCCAGTCCACACCTCTACCTACATCAAGGATCTGCACTTCACTTCCCAGCCTACAGTTTTGCCTGCCTCCCCGGAGGCCTGCTCTCACCTGGGACAACCAGACCACAGCTCTCCTGACTCCTGGGAGACCTGCTGCCACCTGGGACAACCAGTCCCTGAGGCATGCTACTCCCAGAGAATATCAGGCCAGTCAACATCACAGACAACTAGATGGCTAAAGGCAAGTACAAGAACATAATCAACAAAAGCAAATGCAATAGGGCACCATCAGAACCCAGCTCTCCAACTACAGAAAGCCCTAGATATCCTAACAAACCTGAAGAGATAGACCTTAAATCACATCTTATGAAGGTGATAAGAAGCTTTAAAAAGAAAATAAATAAATCCTTAAAGAAATACAGGAAAACATAATCAAACAGGTGAAGAAAATGAATAAAACTGTTCAAGACCTGAATGGAAATAAAAGCAATAAAGAAAACACAAAAGGAAGCAATCATGAAGATGGAAAACTTAGGAAAGAGAAGAGGAACTACAGACACAAATATCACCAACAGATACCAGAGATAGAAGAGAGAATCTCAGGAATAGAAGATACAATAGAAGAAATTGATACATTGGTCAAAAAAAAAATGCCAAATCTAAAAAGTATCTAACACAAAACATCCAGGAAATTTTAGATACTATGAAAAGATCAAAACTAATAATAATAATAATATTAGAGATAAAAGATTCCCAGTTCAAGACCCTGAAAATATCTTCAACAAAATTATAGAAGAAAGCTTCCTTAACATGAAGAAAAAGATGACAACAAATGTACAAGAAGCTTATAGAACACCAAATAGATTGGACCAGAAAAGAAAATTCTTCATACCACATAATAATGAAAACACTAAATGTACAGAACAAAGAAAGAATATTTAAAGCCCCAAGGGAAAAAGGCCAAGCAACACATAAAAGTAGATCTATCAGAAATACACTAAACTTCTCAGCAGAGATTCTAAAAGCCAGAAGGTCCTGGACAGATGCCTTGCAGACTCTAAGAGACCACAGATGTCAGCCCAGACTACTACACCCAGCAAAACTTTCAATCACCATAGATGGAGAAACCAAGATATTCCATTAAATATTTAAACAATATCTTTCTACTAATCTAGCCTTACAGTGGGTACTATAAGGAAAACTCTAACAAAGAATAGTAACTACACCCAAGAAAACACAAGAAACTAATCATCTCACCGAAAAACCAAAAGAACACACACACAGCACCATCACCAACATCAAAATGGTCATTACTCAGCAGATGCTGGCGAGGATGTGGAGAAAGAGGAACACTCCTCCATTGTTGGTGGGATTGCAAGCTTGTACAACCACTCTGGAAATCAGTCTGGTGGTTCCTCAGAAAATTGGACATAGTACTACCGGAGGATCCCACAATACCTCTCCTGGGCATATATCCAGAAGACGTCCCAACCGGTAAGAAGGACACATGCTCCACTATGTTCATAGCAGCCTTATTTATAATAGCCAGAAGCTGGAAAGAACCCAGATGCCCCTCAACAGAGGAATGGATACAGAAAATGTGGTACATTTACACAATGGAGTACAGCTATTAAAAAGAATGAATTTGTGAAATTCCTAGGCAAATGGTTGGACCTGGAGGGCATCATCCTGAGTGAGGTAACCCAATGACAAATGAACTTGCACAATATGTACTCACTGATAAGTGGATATTAGCCCAGAAACTTAGTATAGCAAGATATAAGGTACAATTTGCAAAACACATGAAACTGAAGAAGAACGAAGACCAAAGTGTGGCCACTTTGCCCCTTCTTAGAATTGGAAACAATCACCCATGGAAGGAGTTACAGAGACAAAGTTTGGAGCTGAGACAAAAGGATGGACCATCTAGAGACTGCCATATCCAGGGATCCATCCCATAATTAGCCTCCAAACGATGACAACATTGCATACACTAGCAAGCATTTGTTGCAAGGACCGTGATATAGCTGTCTCTTGTGAGACTAGGCCAGGGCCTAGCAAACACAGAAGTCAATGCTCACAGTCAACTATTGGATGGATCACAGGGCCCCCAATGGAGGAGCTAGAGAAAGTATCCAAGGAGCTAAAGAGATCTGCAACCCTGTAGGTGCAACATTATGAACTAACCAGTACCCCGGAGCTCTTGACTCTAGCTGCATATGTATCAAAAGATGGCCTAGTCTGGAAAGAGATGCCCATTGGACAGGCAAACTTTATATGCCCCAGTACAGAGGAAGGCCAGGGCCAAAAAATGGGAATGGGTGGGTAGGGGAGTGGGGGGGGGGAGGGTGTAGGGGACTTTTGGGATAACATTGGAAATGTAATTGAGGAAAATACGTAATAAAAAAAAAAGAAAAGAAAAAAATGGTCATTACTAACAATCATTGGTCATTAATATCTCTCAATGTCAATGGACTCAGTTCACCCATAAAAGGACACAGGCTAACAGAGTAGATACACAAACAGGATCCATCATTCATGGCACAGAGATTAAAAGCACTGACTGCTCTTCCAAAGGTCCTGAGTTCAATTCCCAGCCACCACATGGTGGCTAACAGCCATCTGTAATGGGATCCAATGCCCTCTTCTTGTATGTTTGAAGAGAGCGACAGTGTACTCATATACATAAAATAAATAAATCTTCTTAAAAACAAAGAAAGACACCTCAATAACAAAGATAGACACTATCACAGAGTAAATGGCTGGAAAGGTTTTCTAAGCAAACAGACCCAAGAAACAAGCTGGCATCACCATTCCAATATCAAATAAAATAGACTTTCAACCAAAAGTAAGTGAAAAGCGATGGGAACAGACACTTCAAACTCATCAAAGAAAAAAATACACCAAGATGACATCTCAAATCTGAACATCTATGCCTCAGATATAAAAACACTCACATTTGTAAAGGAAACATTACTAGAGCTTAAATCACACATCAAACCCTGCACAATAATAGTGGGGACTTCAACCTCCCACTGTCACCAATGGACAGGTCATCTGAAAAGAAACTACTAAACGGAGAAATAATTGAACTAGCAGATATTATAAACCAAATAGACCTAACAGATATCTACAGAATATTTCACCCAAATACAAAAGAATATACTTTCTTCTCAGCACCTCATGAAACATTCCCCAAAACTGACCATATACTCAGTCACAAAGCAAGCCTCAACAGATTAAAAAAAAACATTGAAATAACCCTTTGCATCTTATCAGACCACCATGGATTAAACTTGGACTTTAACAACAACATAAACAACAGAAAATCCACATACTCATGAAAACTGAAAAACTCTCTACTCAATGATCTCTCGGTCAGGGGAGAAATAATGAAAGAAATTAAAGACTTTATGGAATTCAATAAAAATGAAGGCATAACATACCCAAATTTATGGGACATAATGAAAGCAGTGCTGAGAGAGAAGTTCATAGCATGAGTGCCCTCATAAAGAAATTAGAGTCATCTCATACTAACAACTTACAGCACACCTGAAAACTATTACAATAACAAGAAGCAAACATACCCAAGAGGTGTAGGTGGCAGGTACTCAAACTCAGGGCTGAAATCAGTCAATTAGAAAAGAGTCAAGAAAACCAAGAGCTGGTTCTTTGACAAAATTAACAAACAGTTAGCAAAACTAACTAGAAGACAGAAAGACAGTACCCAAATTAACAAAATCAGACGTGAAAAGTGAGGCATAACAACAGAAACTTAGGAATTCAAAACGTCAGCCGGGCAGCGGTGGCGCACGCCTTTAGTCCCAGCACTTGGGAGGCAGAGGCGGATTTCTGAGTTCAAGGCCAACCTAGTCTACAAAGTGAGTTTCCAGTGAGTGAAAAACCAAGACAGGGTTTCTCTGTATAGCCCTGCTGTCTTGCAAACTTTATATGCCTCAGTACGGGGGAACGCCAGGGCCAAGAAGTAGGAGTGGGTGGGTAGGGGAGTGGTGGGGGAGGGTCTGGGGGACTTTGGAGATAGCATTTGAAATGTAAATAAAGAAAATACCTAATTAAAATAATATAAATAAATAAACAAATAAAAGCCTGTATTCTACAAAATTGGAAATTCTAAACAAAACGGATGGTTTTCTGGATAGACATCACTTACCAAAGTTAAACCAAGATCATATAAACTATCTAAACAGTCCTATAACCCTTAAATAAATAGAAGTAGTCATTAAAAGTCTCCCAACCATGGCTTTAGCATAGAATTCTATCAGACTTTCAAAGAACAGCTAATATCAATATTCCTCAAACTATTCTATAAAATACAAACAGAAGGAACACTGCCAAGTTCATTCTATGAGACCCCAGTCACCCTAGTACCTAAACCACACAGATTCAACAAAGAAAGAGAACTTCAAGCCAATTTCTCTTATGAACATTGATGCAAAAATATTCTATGAAATATTTTCAAACCAAATCCAGGAAAATATCAAAAACTTCACCCACCATGATCAAGTAGGCTTCATCCCAGGGATGCAAGTGTGGTTTATAAAGATCCATCAACAGAATCCACCATATAAACAAACTGAAAGAAAAAACAAATGACCATCTCGTTAGATGCTAAAAAAGCCTTTGACAAAATACAACACCCCTTCCTGTTAAAAGTCTTGGAGAGATCAGGGGTACAAGGCACATACCTAACCTTAAAAGCAACATATAGCAAGCCAATAGCCAATATCAATAATTTGATATTTGATCAAATTATTGATATTGGCTATTGACACACACACACCAAGGGAAGAAGCATCTAAATACATGAGCACAAATTTTGTTCCTAAGAATAACAAGCCTTGGGAAGAGATATATCAAACTTCCATACAGAAGCCAAATAAAGGCCAAACTACTGAAAGTTAATTCATATTTCATCTATTCATGTAACAACAATAACCAACCTAATTTAGAAATAATCAAGCACACACTTAGGTCTTGATTTAACTGAGGGGCCAATGGAAAGACTAAACACAGCACAATCCAGTGCTTAAAAGCATTAGGGAGCCAGACAACCCGTGCATCTGTGTTTGTCTTCACTCCTTACTTCTCCCAGGCAACTATTGACTATTATTGATCATATGGCTCCTTTAATTGGTGGTTCATGTTGACTTTTACCTGGACAAACAAGCCAAGAGGTAAATCATTGTCCAGATCTCAAAAGCTTATATTTTGAGCTCCAGTGTGCAATTAAACTGAGAAGCTTGCTAAATTTAAAGGATTTTAAATGCAGACACATGGGAAGGTAGTTTAAACATAGAAACAGACCCGAAAGAATGCTTTTGGCCTTATTTTTCAGCCTTGTTGACATCAAAATATAATCACAGCAGATACCTGCTATGTGATAAATAATAGTATGTGACTAATAAGAAAATAAATACCCCACCATATGGTCTCAGTCACATTTACACTGTTTTGCCAGCAGGTATTATCACATTTCCTTGAAAATTGCTCTGTGGATTAAGCTTCAAAAATAGCATAAAATGAAATGCTATCCCTCTGGCCCTAATCCAGTCTAATCCTGCTTACCTGCATGAGCACCTGCTGTCCTGCTGGAGCTCAGAGCTATCATGGCCCTAGCTTGCACCTGGGCCTGGATACTGTGCCAAGAATCTTTCACCAGAAGTAGTATTACTTCTCTGCTGGCTATAAACAACATTAACCAGAAAACTGGGGGATTTCCAGGAAGGGAGAATACACGTACATAATGTTCTAGGCAACTCCTAACTGTGTCTGAGCATGGAAAATGTCTTCTAGTGTCAGAAATTTGAAGAGAAAGGGGTTTTTATGGACATGAAATTTAGCTTCTGAAGGTAAGAACCCAGACACCAACGTCAGTCAGCAGTCTTTCAGACAGGAAAATCCATTTCTGTAGTCATTTGGGCTGCTATAATAAAATGTTGTAAACTAATTGGCCTGGAAGTGACAGAAATGTATTCCCCATAATTCTGGAGGTTGGGCAAAGATAAAGAAAAGTTCTGTGTATGATGAGGACTCACATTTAGGGTGAAAGATATGTTTCTGTCTTCATGTGACCAAAGACCCAGGGCCTCACTGTAGTCTCTTTTCCAAGGGCATCATAATGCCTCACCCGTGAGATCTAATTACCTTCCAAAGACCTCAAGCTATGATTGTAATGAGCCTTCCAAATCCATATTGGAATTGCCATTTTATTGGAATTTGTATTAGAGGTTAAAATGTTTAAGAACTAGTTAGGCAATAAGCACCCTAGCTTCGTGAATGGGTTAATGGATTTGCTATAAGAGGTTGTGTTTCTGGAAAGAGAGAGAGAGAGAGAGAGAGAGAGAGAGAGAGAGAGAGAGAATGCCATGGGGCAATACAGTAAAGAAGTTCATTGTCAAACATCTTAATCTCTGACTTCCCAGGCTCCACATTGTAAGAAATAAATTACTGTCGTTACAGATTATGCAGTCCTATATTTTATGTGATCACCGCATAAACAGACTAAGACACATGCCATTTCCAGATTTTTTTCTTAAATGTCCTCCTCTGTTGCACTTTGCATATCAAAATCTACCCTCAAAGTGAGCTAGACTCTCGGTTTCCCACACCATTAATTTCATCAGGCGTTGTCTTCTTCTCCTGTTCATGGGTTCTGAAGATGCCTCCTTTAAACCTTTATCTTGACATCATTTTATTTGTCTCCAGGCAGACGGTTCTACCTGGCACTGGCAACTTCTGGAGTTTAGTCCATACCTGGCCTACAGCACATGGCACAGGAAACAGGAAATGGTTTATTCTCAGACGTAAGTACTACTAACCTACTCTAATTCCCACCAGTCCACCAGATTGAAATCAAGGCACAGTGTTGTTTTTTTTTAATTAGGTATTTATTTCAGTTACATTTCAAATGCTATCCCAAAAGACCCCCACACGCTCCCCCACCCACTCCCCCACCCTCCCACTCCTACTTCTTGGCCCTGGCATTCCCCTGTACTGAGGCAGATAAAGTTTGCACAACCAATGGGCCTCTCTTTCCACTGATGGCCGACTAGGCCATCTTCTGATACATATGCAGCTAGAGACACGAGCTCCGGGGGGGGGGGGGGGGGGTACTGGTTAGTTCATATTGTTGTTCCACATATAGGGTTGCAGATCCCTTTAGCTCCTTGGTTACTTTCTCTAGCTCCTCCATTAGGAGCTCTGTGATCCATCCAATAGTTGACTGTGAGCATCCACTTCTGTGTTTGCTAGGCCCCGGCATAGTCTCACAAGAGACAGCTATATCTGGGTCCTTTCAGCAAAATCTTGCTAGTGTATGCAATGGTGTCAGCGTTTGGAGGCTGATTATGGGATGGATCCCTGGATATGGCAGTCTCTTGATGGTCCATCCTTTTGTCTCAGTTCCAAACTTTGTCTCTGTAACTCCTTCCATGGGTGTTTTGTTCCCAATTCTAAGAAGGGGCAAAGTGTTCACACTTTGGTCTTCGTTCTTCTTCAGTTTCATGTGTTTAGCAAATTGTATCTTATATCTTGGGTATTCTAAGTTTCTAGGCTAATATCCACTTATCAGTGAGTACATATTGTGTGAGTTCTTTTGTGATTGGGTTACCTCACTCAAGATGATGCCCTCCAGGTCCATCCATTTGCCTAGGAATTTCATAAATTCATTCTTTTTAATAGCTGAGTAGTACTCCATTGTGTAAATGTACCACATTTTCTGTATCCATTCCTCTGTTGAGGGGCATCTGGGTTCTTTCCAGCTTCTGGCTATTACCTTCTTACCGGTTGGGACATCTTCTGGATATATGCCCAGGAGAGGTATTGTGGGATCCTCCGGTAGTACTATGTCCAATTTTCTGAGGAACTGCCAGACTGATTTCCAGAGTGGTTGTACAAGCTTGCAATTCCACCAGCAGTGGAGGAGTGTTCCTCTTTCTCCACATCCTCGCCAGCATCTGCTGTCACCTGAATTTTTGATCTTAGCCATTCTGACTGGTGTGAGGTGGAATCTCAGGGTTGTTTGATTTGCATTTCCCTGATGATTAAGGATGTTGAACATTTTTTCAGGTGCTTCTCAGCCATTCGGTATTCCTCGGGTGAGAATTCTTTGTTTAGCTCTGAGCCCCATTTTTTAATGGGGTTATTTGAGATGGCTGATTTTTTTTTCACTTTCTAAACTTAAAGATAAGGCTCTGCTGCAGTAAGTAGGAGTCAGGAGAGTGACTACTACCTCATAAGAGAAGTGAGCAGGGCCTGAGAGCAGGGACCAGAAGTATGCCACAGATGAGCAGCCTGTCACAGTGAGTGACCCACTGAGCAGCACAGTTACAATGCTAAAACAAAAGACAAAGCAGGATTTGAGCTTAAGCATCACCCTACTTAATCCTCTGCCAATGCAGCCCAGGCTTAGCCTGATCCATAGTCTGGGTGCTTTTCTGTCGGCTAAGCATTGTCTCCCTCCAAATAAGCTTGGCTGTTTTTCTCAATTTCAATGCTAACTTCTGGCACTGGAGAGAAGAATTGATGGTTCAGATGCTTTCTGAGCATCCAGAATACTCAAGTTCAGTTCCCAGCACACAACTCCGGCAACTCACAACCAACTGCACCTCTTCTAACTCCAGGGAACCTTACTTTTCTTCTGACCTACACACACACACACACACACACACACACACACACCACACACAAACACCACACACACACACACACTGCATACACATAGCACACACTCACACAGACACACACATACAGAAGAATAAAAAAATAAAAATATCTTTTAAAAATAAATAAATGCTCTGACTACTCTATGCAAAGTAGGCACCTCTCATTATTAGCCCTAGTCTTTCCTTGATTTACTTTGTAAGAGTCGAATAAACCATTATCACTTGGCCTGTTCACTTGTGCATCTGCCTTCACCAGGGGCAGCTAAGTCCCGTAAAGGTGGATGTTCCCTTTATCTTGTTCTCCACTCTTTTCCTGAATCCTAGGACACAGCAACTCTCAATACATACTGTTAATAGATGGAGGAAGGACACATAACTTACACACTGGTTGATTATGACTATAAAATTAAAGAAAGAATTAATAGTACTTGGACCACTAATTTTTTAAAAATGCTTTTAGGTAGTGATAAGAAGCGTTCTGAGTAGATTGTTCTCCTTCTTGTTTTATACTTATCTGTTAATCTTACTGTTAATAAACTTGTGAAATATGACCTGCCGGACATGGAGATTCTGAGTTCTCATCCCAGGAGTTTTGTGATAAACTGACTATTTGGAAGCTGGAAGAGTTCAATCAATAAAGTATTTGCCATGCACTCTTGAGGACCTGGGTTTGAACCCACCCTAGATCACATATTTTAAAAGACTGACATGATGGTTCACTCTTGGAATCTCAGTACTGGGAAGACAAGAGATATGCAAATCATTGTGTCTTTCTGTTACCCAGCTTAGCTAACTTGCTCTTCCAGCCTAATCAAGACGCTCCAGGCCCCAGTGATAGACCCTATCTCCAGTTGGAAGGAAGGAAGGAAGGAAGGAAGGAAGGAAGGAAGGAAGGAAGAGAGGAAAGGGAGGGAAGAGAGGGAAGAGAGGGAAGGAAGCAAAGAAGGAAGGGAAAGAAAAGAAAAGGAAAAGAAAAGGAAAGGAAAAGGAAAGAAAGGGAAGGGAAGGGAAGGGAAGGGAAGGGAAGGGAAAGGGAAAGGGAAAGGGAAAGGGAAAGGGAAAGGGAAAGGGAAAGGGAAAGGGAAAGGGAAAGGGAAAGGGAAAGGGAAGGGAAGGGAAGGGAAGGGAAGGGAAGGGAAACAGATACAGATACAAAAGAAAACAAGGTTGACAGATCCTGAGAAAATACACCCAAGGCTGACCTCTAGCTTCCACCTACACTCCCACACATGTACCCACACACACACATGAACTCACACATGAAAACACAAACAAATACGCACAAATGACTACTCACACTAACACTAATTATCTTTTTGAAGCTGGACTTTTCTAGAAACATTAATGGAAGTCAGTGGTGCATCTCTCTGACTATGGTAAGTAAAACCTTCATGGCGTAAAAGAAAAACATGCAGTCTCCCAGTAATGATGCTCTGTTTACTTTTGCATGTAAACCTAAATCCCTTCCTTATGAAGGAATTCCTAATGAACACAAACATCTGTCTGCCACACAGTTGCTTTAAAAACATAATGCCACTTGGCTGGGCTTCACCAGGCTGCATTTGTTCTGTTTTGTGAACATAGAATGCATATGTCCACAAAGCTCAGTGTGCAAGGTTGTTTTAAAGCTACCCTCAGAACAATCCTGTGGGATGCTCTGATCCCAAATGGGTGCCAATATGTCATTTTTGATTATTGATTTCTTTTTTTACTGCCTTTCTTTTTTTCTACTGTTTTCTAGCCTCGCTTTTTCCATATAAACATTGCTTTTCCTTTTTGGGATAGACGCTTACACAGCCCAGGCTGGCCTGGAACATTATGTAACTGAGTCTTAGTTAGAGTTTTACTGCTGCGAACAGACACCATGACACGGCAACTCTCATAAGGACAACATTAAATTGGAGCTGTCTTACAGGTTCAGAGGGTCAGTCCATCATCATCAAGGTGGGAGCATGGCATCGCCCAGGCAGGCATGGCACAAAAGCAACTGAGAGTTCTACATCTTGTTCCAAAGGCAAACAGAAGCCTGGCTTCCAGGAAGAGGGTCTTAAAGCCCACCACACCCACAGTGACACACTTCCTCCACCATGCCACACCTTCAAATAGTGCCACTCCCTGGGCAAAGCCTATTAAAACCACCACACTTACCTTAACTGTTCCTTCTGCTTCTCTACCGCTTAAGTGCTAGGATTACTTGCAAGCATCACCACTTGGTTTTATGTAGTACTGGGAGGGGATTGAATGCACAGCTTTGAGTATGCAAAGTAAGAGCTCTACCAACTAAGTTACCTTTGTTGTTGGTGCTGTTGTGTGTGTGTGTGTGTGTGTGTGTGTGTGTGTGTGTGTGTGTGTGTGTGTGCTACAGCATGTATGTAGAGGTCAGAGGATGGCTTGTGGAAGCCAGTTTTGTCCTTCTACCACAGGGATCAAACTCAGGTCCATGGAAACAAGTACCTTTCCCACTGAGCCATCTTGACCGCCCAGGTTGCTGACTTCTTACACTTACAATAGAAACAGAAAATATTAATGATCATTACCAATAGGCCACTTGAATTCAAACATGTTGAGAAACTTAGTATATGATTTCCGTTCAATGAATTCAGCATTATAGATCATTGAGTTACTCTTAACTAATAGGGATGGTGGGGGCGGTGAGCTTTGAGGAGTGTATCCGTAATCTGGTGCTTTTGTCTAAGAAGCCGGAGGTTCTGATTCTGACTTCGTACTGAATTAATGAGGATGTAAAACTTACCCAGGGCCCCTGCTTAAAGCTCCTGGGTCCTGGCACGGAGACAAGGTGATACTGAGGTTGCCGATCCCAGGACTACATCCTGAATAAGGTTGTCCTCCTCTGTGGTTGATATGAAAAGCATCAGCATGAGAGTGTAAAAAAGATTATTTGTATTCTGTATATATAAATGCTGGAAATTATGGTGGCAGTTATTCCTTTACCAGTTTGTTCCCCAAATAACCACACAGAGACCTTTTAATATCTCAAAGCTTAGGCTTTAGCTGGGCAGATTCTTAATTAGCTAAACTAAATAAACCTGATTACCTACCCCACTTCAAACACATGACTAGCTATACCTGCCAGGTCCGAAGTCACCTTTCATGTCTCCTGATGGAAGGGCCTTTCTTCTTCCAGGAAGTCCTGTCTGCCTCTCTCTACTCCCCAGTCACAGTCTTTGGCCTTTTATTGACCAATTAACTTGGGGAGCAACAAGCTACTGTACTTGAGAATTCGCTCGTCTTGGGGCAATCAGATCTTGGGGTACAGAATTCAGCATTTAAATACATAGCAGCACCAGACCAACCCCAACGTAAGAAGACACTTTGTAATCTTTCAGCTTTAACGGATCACACATAGACACTACACAACATATCCTGCAAATACAACCTGTGAGCCTCCTTTCACTTCTTCTGCGAAGCAACCTCACTCGTGAGTGAATGCTGAAGTAGATTCTATGGAAAGCTGGACTTTTTGTTTGGTGTTGCAAGTTAACCTTTTACAAAGTTCTGGTGATGGCTTTTAGTATTAAAATATGTAATTAACTGAAAAAGAATGGCAGTTTGTTATAATGCCATTGAGGTAGAGTATTTAAAAGCCAGAAACTTTCCCCCACCACACACATCAGACTTTGCAGTGAAACTGCTACTTTTCCCATATAAGGCCAGAATTCATTTTTCAACCACCAAGAGTTCTATCTGCCTTAGCAGCTTGCTTTAACTATACAATGTGCTAGCAGTAAAGGTATGCAAGTCCAAGTCCCCAGGGCATTACAGCCTTGACCTTCTTTTTTATTTTTATGTTTTTAAATGGTGCGGAAATTATTAGAGGATGCTGGTTTAACCTATGGAAGTTAAGATGGTCATTGAGGAGAACTAAAGGACACATCCCATCCAATAGGTAGTTCGAATAACTACAACTCTGTGAACAAGCCCAACTGATCTAATGCCACTGCACGGGTATCCCCAAACAAACCAGCAGATGACCTGTCACATCTACCCTTAGAAACATGACAAACAACAAGCTGCTGTTAAGCCTCTGACTTTTGAGGTGTTTTGTGGAACAGCAGTAACTAACCAACACACCCATTCTTCTGGTTTCAGGGAATCTTAATAAGACAGGTGAAGGGCTCTCGAAGGCCCTCGCAAGGTAAACACGGACCCAAGCATGGCAAATATGGTGCAGGAAGGTTTTACCCTTTTCTTAGCCTCTTCCCTGCTAAACCATTAGATTTCATTTTTTTTAAAGGTAGCCATCTAGGTCTATTCCCTGATTTGGTCACCTACTCATTCCTGAGAATGATCACCAAGCTCCAACTATCAAAACACCAAGGTCCAGTCATCAAAGTTTGTTATCTTGGCTGCCCTAACTAAATTAACCAACCAGAAGTGACCAGTGTGCCCCAGCTCATGCTAACACAGATCTTCCCTTTCCCCCTCTTTTTTTTTAATTAGATATTTTCTTTATTTACATTTCAAATGTTATCCCATTTCCTAGTTTCCCCTCAGAAAACCCCCTATCCCCTCCCCTCTCCCCCTGCTCACCAACCCACCCACTCCTGCTTCCTGGCCCTGGCATTCACCTATACTGGGGCATAGAGCCTTCACAGGACCTAGGGCCTTTCCTCCCATTGATGACCAACTAGGCCATCCTCTGCTACATATGCAGCTGGAGCCATGAGTCCCACCATGTGTATTCTTTGGTTGGTGGTTTAGTCCCAGGGAGCTCTGGGGGTACTGGTTAATTCATATTGTTGTTCCCCCTATGGGGCTCCAAACCCCTTCAGTTCTGCAAAGCTTTTTTCTGCTGTTTCTGCCTAATTCAGCCATCTTGTCTCTGCCTCGCTGAATAAAGGACCCCTTTGCATTTGGGTTGAGCTGAAATTTGGTGTTTGGATGTGCTCTCTGCTTAATCCAAGGTCCAGACTGGAACACTCTACAGTGCTCCTGTCCCTTAAGTAGGATCCTGAGGTCTGTAATAAGAAAAACTATGGCAGACCTGGGATTAAAATCCAAGTGAATGTGTTGACAGCCTATTTTGTAATCATCACTTACATTTAGTTCACATGAAGCATTTCGAAGTGTTAAGAAATCACATTTTTTTAAATCTTTGGGCCAGAGTGAGCAGGGACTGAGCGAGCGTGGTTGACCAGAGCAAGCAGAGATCCTAAATTCAATTCCCAACAACCACATGAAGGCTCACAACTAACTATCTGTACAGCAACAGTGTGTACTCATATACATTAAATAAATAAATAAATAAATAAATAAATCTTTGAAAAAAAAAAAAGAAATCGCACTTTTAAAAAAATGACCTAGAGTTATCCTGAAGAGCCAATTGTGTCATGTGTCCTAACTGGGAAAGGTATCTGCTTGAGATTGTCCACAGTGTGACTGGAAGTCCAATAGACCTACAGTGTTTCTTCTCCTGAGTCAATGCTGGTTCTGATAACCTAAGTGAGGAACTTTTTATATAACTTGCCTCTTTTGATACTCAGAACAAAAACTGAGTGTAACACCATATTTGTTTATGACTACAGAACCAGAACGCTCAAGTCCCCATAACAGATAATGAGAAACACTCCACGGTTGCAAAGCTTGCCTAAGAGACGCAGAGTGTGGCCAACAGAAAACAACTCAGCCCACCCTCCCTGGGCCTGCAGCTCTCAGACAGTAGACCACAAGACTTGACCACCAAAACTGCATGAGCCAGTTCCTCATAGTCAATTGTCATGTATCTCATATAGGATCTGTTTTGCTGTGTGGGAATTCCCCACACAGTAAGACAGACAGCGAGTAAAAGAGAGCAAATCTTTCCAGAGCAAAACCACTGAGAACCTGGTAGCTTCTCCTTGAGGAAAAGTAGGTAGAATTTGCATTGAAGTATAGCTTCTTCCATAATCCCAATAAAATGACATAAGGCATCACCCGCCACTGCCCACAAACCCTTTACAACTTTAACTTCAGTGTTAAGGCATTTGATTTGATCCTCGGAGGTACACTGGGTCTGCCTGAATGCCGCCACTTTATCTTTATGAAAGTTAAAAACAGATTAAAAACTTGGCCAGCTTCTAGCTGATGACTCATCCCTGCCTCAGGAGGTCAAGATGAGGTGGCCGAGGCATCCAATAATTCTGCACAAAGTAAGTATTAAGAGTATTTATTTAGACTTTACATTTCTTCCATATTTCTCTCGGATACGTGCTCATTATTTCTGGAGCGGGTCGCTGGATTTTCTTTCACATTCAACAATTCCCAGTGCTTCTTATGTGAGTGGTCCTTGAGCTAGGTGTTAGGAAATAACGGAGAGCTTTGAAAACACAGTGTTTTCCACATCTAGTTAATGTTTGACTTTTGAAATGTTTATCTCTGAGCTTAGAATCAGTATCTATAAATCATGATAGTACCTTACTGGTATACTCTGGCTGCCATGACTCAGTCACAAGGTGGACCACTGAGACAACAGAAATGTACTAACACATCATTGAGGTCCTTGAGCAAGGAGTAAGAAGAGGGGTTTCTTTCTTAAGGCTAAGAATGTCTGTTCCAAGCCCCTCTCCCAGACTCCAGGAGTTCACCTGCAACCTTTGTCATCCCTTGGAGTGTGAATCTCTGTCTTCACCTTGCCATCGTATTGTCCTCAGTGGCTACATCTAAATTCTTTCTCTTCTGGGGGCAGCAATCATATCCACGCATGGATCCATCCTACTTTAAGACTTCATTATAATTAATTTCACTTGTAGCAATCTCACTTCCAAATAAGGGAATACTTGGGAGTCCTGAATGGTAAATGAGGCCATATGGATTTTAGAGGAACATAGTTCAGCCCATGGTGAGTGCACACCTTTCAAAGCTACACTCAAATTTTAAGGAAGTAGTATCTAGCTTATTTAGCAGTGTGTCTGGCGTTTTTAAGCCCTACTCGGAGCAGAGAATGTAGCTCAGTGGTAGAGTTCTTGCCCAGCATGTGTGAAGGTCTGCACACTAGAAATCAAAGACTGGGATGAACGAGGTAGTGCAGACCTTTAATTCTAGCACTAAGGAAGCAGATCTATGTGATATGGGGCTAGTCTGTTCTACAGCGAGACTTCTAGTCGGCCAGGACTATGTAGAGATCCTGATACAAGGGAGGGAAACAGGGAGAGATATAGAGACAGAGACACAGAGAGGTGGGGGGGGGGGCGAGGAAGGAGAGAGAGGGGGAAGAAAAGAGAGGAAAGGAGGAGAGAGAGGATGTTAATAAATGATAGTCATTTAACTATTACTACATTTCTTCATCTTCCCCAAAATTCCCCCTTACAAAGAAAAGCATACATGTTTTAACAAATGCAGGGGGAAAATATAGCACTTGTACAAACCCTACTGATGCATGCTGGGTCTAAAAGGGTCTAGAAAACAGGGCATCAGCCTCGATGCTCTTCTTGCTTTCTAAGGCAAGTTATTTTTTTTTAATGCTGTTTTTAATTATATTGCCGAGGCCCCAGGGTGCTAAGTCTTCACTGATCTTTTTCCTGTTGTATAATCGTTTTCCAATTGTTTTTCGGGTTTTATTTACTTATTTATTATTCAACTAATAGGATTGTTGAATCCTTTGGAAATGAAGGTAATTTAAAGAGTTTATTGTTTAACTTAATAATTAAAGTCCCTGTGTTCTCTCCCCTAATATGGCACTCCTTTCTTCTGGCAAAGTAAAGACTTGCCATTAAAAGTAAGTAGACTTTCACAAGAGTGATTTTCAGAATAACTCTCTCTCATTATCCCGCAGCCAATTCTCTCCTTTGCATAGAAGCAGAAAGTTACAGCACTTGCTGCCTTTTCCTTTAACCCTCTAGAAGCTTTTTGCTAGCCTGAGAAGTCTCAAAAGACTTCTCGTTTCTTGGCTGTCTGATTAATCAGATATGAGCAGATATAGTAGTTCCTTTCATATGTGAGCTTAACTAACTTGGAAGTGCCCACATCAAAGAAAAAACACACAAAAAACACTAATTCTGGGCTGGGGCTGTAGCTTGATGGTAGAACGCTTGTTTAGCAAGCAAGATACCACAGGGTAAATCCCCAGGGTGAAAAAAATTACTTCTGGCTGTATTTGTAAGGGTATTTCTGGATGAGATTTGCATTTGAGTCAGAGGACCGAGTTAAAACAAATCTCCGTCGCATCATAGGTGGGCACCATCTCCTCCATGGGGCACTGAGAACCTGAATACAATAAAAGATGGAGAGGAGAGGAGAAAACTTCTCATTGTTCCCTCCTTGGCGTAAGTGTGGACAGCTCAGCAACATACACATAAACATATGTTCATTGTAGCCAGACATTTTCATTTCAATGTAGCATTTGCTTTTCCTAATTTTGACTGACTGACTGTCTGTTTGTAAACAAAGAAAGCAAAATCACCTCATGCCTTCACTACATTCATTCATTAATTTTAGGGCTCAGTGGTTAAGAGCACTGGCTGCTCTTCCAGAGGTCCCGAGTTCCATTCCCAGCAACCACATGGTGGCTCACAACCATCTGTGATGGGATCTGATGCCCTCCTTTCACCAGAGAAGAACGACAGTGTACACACACATATTAAATAAATAAATAAATAAATATTTTTTTAAAAATAAGATATTAACAAAGACACTTAGATGAGGAGCAGAGACTGGGCTATAATATCCTTTACACTGTCTTTCTGCTGCTATGGCTGTATAGTAATTTTATAAAATATCAGTGAAGGTCTAAAGCAAGCATGCTGGGAGAAACTGTGTAGTTTTGTAATCCAGCTCACTTCCTTTCCTTTCTCCCTTTACTGTCTCAGATCCCCCAGAAAGTGACCTTGAGATTGGGCTTCCTGTACAAGGGGTAGATTTAAATAGAGGTGGAAATGATTAGGAAAAATAAAGAAGAAGAAGAAGAAGAAGAAGAAGAAGAAGAAGAAGAAGAAGAAGAAGAAGAAGAAGAAGAAGAAGAAGAAGAAGAAGAAGAAGAAGAACTAGAGAAGGAAACCAATTAAGGTACAATTTCAGGCAGAGACCTGTGGGGTGGGGCTGTAATTTCAGCCTGATCCTGCTGGGGAGCTCTGGAGTGTAGGTAACAGGTCAGTTACTCCTGTTGGAGCCAAGGTGATTCATTTTTTTTTCAGATTCTTGCTTTTTTATTATAGTCCAAAGGGTATTGAGTTCTATAAACAGGCAAAATTCTCTAGTACCTCTAGGGTGGTACTCTGCGAAGACAAAATATGTTGGGCACAAAAGAACACAGAGGGAAAAGAAGATTCAGAAACAGTGTAATACAAAAGAATATTTTAGCAGATCCCAGTATTATCCACTGCACCCACCAGACTTTTCTATCATCATCAGCTTCTGTAAAGACAGTTCTTAAAGTCATACTTGAAGCATTGTGGAGAGAAGCTAGCTTTTGCATTGATCAAATACTGTTCTTAATTTTCTACAGTAAGTTTAATACCTGCTCTTCGGCAATACTAAAATGCCAATACTCTAAACTTATTGAAATGTCCGCGGTCATCTGGACTTCAGAAATTCAACAGGAACACTACAACAAAAATCTAGATGCTTCCATAGCTGCCTCTTCTGACTACTGAGGTCAGGAATGTTGAAAAGCTTCTAAAGCTATTCCAGGGCCTGTCTCCAAGTCTCAGGATTCTCTGGGGTCTTAGATCGTTCATTCCCACCTGTACTGGCTAGTTTTGTGTCAACTTGACACAGCTGGAGTTATCACAGAGAAAGGAGCTTCAATTGAGGAAGTGCCTCCATGAGATCCAACTGCAAGGCATTTTCTCAATTAGTGATGGGGGGGGGGGAGGCCCCTTGTGGGTGGGACCATCCCTGGGCTGGCAGTCTTGGTTCTATAAGAGAGCAGGCTGAGCAAGCCAGGGAAAGCAAGCCAGTAAGTAATATCCCTCCATGGCCTCTGCATCAGCTCCTGCTTCTTGACCTGCTTAAGTTCCAGTCCTGACTTCCTTGGTGATGAACAGCAGTATGGAAGTGTAAGCCGAATAAACCCTTTCTTCCCCAACTTGTTTCTTGGTCATGATGTTTGTGCAGGAATAGAAACCCTGACTAAGACACCACCTAATTTATGAGTGAAGAATATTTTTACATCATATTCTACCTCAGCCTTAAATATTTTGTATATACGAAAAGGCATGTGTTTCGAGCATCACAGTACACTGTACATTTACCATGTGCCAAAAACTACAAGCATATTTTAAATCTTGCCACGCTCGACTGTGACCTGAGGTATGATAAATGTAAGGTTACATATATCCATAAACTTTCCTAAGTCAATGATCAGTTTCTCCTCTCTTGTTGAAGAGCTCATATTTTGTGCATAACACCCTCTTTCAAGCATTATACTCTATAGCAAGAAGAGCAGAAAAAGCACAAGGTGGACTAAGGAGGCCAAACAACAATTTGGGCAATTCTTTGAAAAGCTTTCTTTCTGGAGATAAGTCTTGTTTCGATGATGGGAGACAAATTCACCGTGACAATTGCCATCTCCTGAAAAAGCAGAAAGACATTTGCAGAAGTGGGGAGCAAACATCAGATGAGAGTTTCAGATCTCCACTCAGAAGGAAGTCGTGCCTAGAAAAAGAATAGCTCCTTAGAGTTAACAGCCTTAGATGTGAGTGCCAGAGGCTTTCAAGCTGACTTTTCAAAGCCAGAAGCTTATAGCAACAAATCCTAAGAAGCAGAGGCTCGTGGATCTAGGTTCTGAAAACCCTGAGGCTTAGAAGCCTAAAGCAGCCGTTCTCAACCTGTGGGTCCCAACCCTCACAGGAATTACATACCAGATATTCTGAGTCTCAGATAGTTACATTATGATTCCCAACAGTAACAAAACTACAGTTATGAAGTAGCAACAAAAATAATTTTATGGTTGGGGAGGGCAACCCAACATGAGGAACTGTCTTAAAGTGTCACAGCATTTGCAAGGTTGAGAACTACGGCTCTAGATTCTCGAGTCTAGACCTTGAGTTCCAATGGCTCAGTACCCAGCAACTAGAATGACAGTTCTGAGCTCTGAGGGTCAGGTCCTTATCTCTTGGCTCTGCTGGGTGACTCGGAAGCTCTATGCAGCTCTTCTAGCAGCTGGAGTTTGCAATTCCTCTGTAACCTTTCCCTTCTCAGCACTTCCACAGTGGTTCATCATCTCCATAAGCTCTGCTTCCCAAGGCTCTCTAGACCTCTTCAGTCACCCTCTAGATCTGTGGCTCTCAATCTTCCTAATGCTGCTACCCTTTAATGCAGATCTCCATGTTATGGTGACCCCCACCCATAAAATTATTTTCATTGCTACTTCATAACTGTAATTTTATTACTGTTAGGTAAATAAATATCTCTGTTTTCTGATGGTCTTAGGCAACCCCTGGGAAAGAGTCATTCAACACACCTCAAAGGAGTCTTGACCCACAGGTTCAGAACCAGGGCAGTAAATGCTACTGCTTGGTGTGCACGGGGCTGGCAACCAAAAAAAAAAAAAATCACCCACTGGTCTTCTTTAAATAAAGATCAGAAACAGGCAATAAAAAACATTCACAAGAGACTTTATTGTGATCTAATTTGCAACATGTTGGGAAGCATAACCAAATAGCAGTCAGGAAAGGAAGTTTCCCCAAATAACCCAAGATGAAATACACCACCACTTACTATATGCCAGTCAGTCACCTGTATATAGGAGCCATTATGGGTCAGGAAGGTGCTTCTCCAACACCTTCTGGAGACTGCTCTAAGGAGATCCAGGCTCATCTGGAGTGCTGCACATAGTTATCCTGAGGTCATCTCAAGCTGCTCTGCACTGTGAGCAAAATGAAACCTTTGTTCCTGCAAGAAAACTGAAGCAGGTGGCCCCAAGGCCAACGCTGTCAAAGAAACAAAGCCTTAGCTACACAGGTGGCTGCTACAGCCACAGAGATTTCCTGAAGTCTTCTCTGGTGTCTGTGGTTTGAAGTTCTCTGGAACAGCTTAACAATTCATGATAAGTTGTTGCTGCCATGATAAGAAATGGCCGGTTGACTGACAACTACAGCATCCCCATGAAAATGGAGCCTTCAGATTGTGCCCAGCTTTCAGGAGCCTAAGCGATACTGATCCTCTAGTACCTCACAGTACTCCTAGACTCAGTACCTGCAGAAAAGGGCAGCAACAGTCCCTTTGGCCTCCACTTGCCTTAAGATAATCATTGCTTAGGGGTAGATACTCCCTGAACTGTCAAGCACAGTGTTTCTTTTCATCCTCATTTTTATATTAATATCATAGTCATAGCATATCTGTTGTCGCAATGTCCCTAAGTGGCAGGAATAGAAGGTGGACATTCCTTCCTTTAAAAAGTAAAATTAGTAAGAACAGTCCATAGATGTCACTCCTACCAATCCTCTTCAATTTCAAAGTTAAAGTTTTCTGGAATTGACTTGGCTTTCTCTCTCTCTCTCTCTCTCTCTCAAACAGGCTCTGCAGTACTCACAGAAAGTTTGAAACATTTTTCTTTTTTTCATTGCACTAAAAATCAAATCACACACTTTAATATAATTGTATATTAAATCTACTTATGATTTTATAAAAATATTTGAGTATAATCAAAACTCTATTTATAGTCCTTGTAATATATATTTGGTTATGCAATATGTTTTCTATAATATTTATTTATAATTATTTATGTATAATGTATAATTTGT
This sequence comes from Mus musculus, assembly GCF_000001635.26. Lineage (NCBI taxonomy): Eukaryota > Metazoa > Chordata > Mammalia > Rodentia > Muridae > Mus > Mus musculus. Next base: position 80,411,905 of record NC_000067.6, on the reverse strand, counting down.
AACATTAGAAATGTAATTTAATATAAAATTGTCACATGCATTGCTTTATATCTTATTGGTAAGATATTATCTATATGTATAAAAACAGTTAGCTGCTAGGCAGACCAAATGTCACCAAGTTTACATGTGTTGTCTTGGTGCCTCTCACAGGGTGAGCAGTGAGTGAGCAAACCTCTTCCACTTGCTCCAGAGACCTGAGGAGCTCTTCTGAGACTGGTGCTGAATTATGAATCTATCCTCGAGCCTGCTTTCATTCTTCAAACTTCCCTACAATATCCATCTTATATCCAAAGTTATCCGGTTGCTCTCCTGAAAGTCCCCCAACCATAACCATAAGAAAGAGATCTGCCATCCAAAGCTCATCAGAATGAAAACATCATGCAGACAGTAGGGTCACTGGGCTCCACAGGAGTGCCAAGGAATTTAAATGCTGTCTAACTTGAGCTTTGCCTTGTGAGCAAAAGTCTTGCTCAACTGCTGCAGACCCTTCCCTACAATGACAGACATTCTAGCCATAAGAATGTGTGTGGCTGTTGCTGTACTTACAGGGCACACGTACAGCATCGCTCGCTCTCCCTTAAGCCATTGGTTATTTGGTCAATCAGTTTCACAGATGCTATCTAGGTTAGTTGGGTTTGTTGAAGGTGAAGAACAACATACAGCATGGTGCACAAAGGACTCTCTGTGTTTCATTATTCATTTATCACAAAATGTGCCCCAGACCTTTTACAACCTCAGTAAGTAGGTCTGCAACAACTATCTTTTCTGTCTAGAAAGGGGACCATGTCAAATACAACAGACTATACTATTTGTAAATTTTTTTCATTAATTTACTTATTTATTTATTCACTTTACAACCCAATCACAGCCCCCCCCCACCCTACCTCCCTAACACACAGTCTTTCTCCCTCTTTGCCCCCTCTTCCTCTGAGAAAAAGAGGCCCCTCCTTGGGTATTGCTCCACTCTGGCACATCAAATCACTGCAGGACTAGGAACATTCTCTCCCACTGAGGCCAGACAAGGTGGCCCAGCTAGATAAACAGGATTAAGGGACAGCCCCTGCTCCAGTTGTTGGGGGACCCACATAAAGACCAAGCAGCACATCTGCCACATATGTGCAGGAGGCCTAGGTCCAGCCCATGATTTTTCTTTGGCTGGTGGTTCAGTCTCTGGGGGCCCCAAGGGTCCAGGTTAGTTAACACTGTTGGTCTGGTAGAGTCCCTATCCCCTCCAGGTTCCTCAATCCTTCCCCCAAGACTTTTTTTTTTTTTTAAATTTTAACTGCTTGTTAAATGCTAAGTAATTTTATTGCCAAGAGGTAATATTTCCATGGTGCAGGAAGGCAGCTCAGTTGGTAAAAATGTCTGCTGTGCAAACATAAGAATTTCAATCCCCAGCCCTCAATGTAAGAAACAAAAGCTGGGTGTATGCCTCTCCCCCCACTGAGGATGTGAAGAAGGCAAATCTCTGAGTCTCATTGGCCACCCAAGCCAGCTGAACTGAGATCAGCTGCAAGTTCAAAGAGACCTTGTATTTAAAAAACAAAGAAGGAAGGAAGGAGAAGGAAAATATGGCCCTACCTTAACCCCATGCCTCTGCACAAATGAGCACACTCCTTTGTACATGTTCTACACTCAATACAGAGAGATAGACAGAGAGCAGAACACACACACACACACGTTTATCAGTTCAGGCTAGTAATCATTTTCAGTGTCCTTTAGACACTTAGACACTTTAGACAGAGACATTTTCAAAACATTTTTAAATGATACCTTCCTTTATTAATACAACCCTTAGGGAATATAAAGTAGGTAATATTTACTGACATGCTATTTAAGTTGCAGGAAAATCTAGTCCTCAAAAGAATAATCTCTGGCCAGGATCCTCGATAAGACTTTTCCATACATCTTGTTCAGGTTAAATCAGTAGCCCAATGTTTCTGTGCTTTGTCAAAAAAAGACTTTTTTTTTTTTTTTCTGGTCGTGTAGGTCTGTATCTAAGGGCTTCATCTTACAAGTCAATTCCACATCCTGCCTTGAAGCTCTCTGCTTTGCACTTCCCCGATGCTATAAGTCTTGTTTACTGATTTTGTGCCTGACTGGGAGAATTTATGGTCTGGGAAGAATTGCAGCCAGGGCTCAATCAGCAATTCATCTTCAGCTCACTTTGAACGACTTACCAAAAAAAAAAAAAAAAAAAAAAAAAAAAAAAAACCATTCAGAAGTATGGCATCTTAAAACAAATGTGGGGTTTTTTTTTTTCTCCTTTTGAATGCAGTTTTCCCACATGCTAATAGTAACAGAGAACTGAGTGTTATTGCCTACAGAGTCCTACCATGTACCCATTTCTAAGTTGTTAGGGCTTTGTTTAGCCTTAGAGACGACAGAACAGCATCACCAGAAGCTTGCTATTATGGACGTAAATCATATGACTCTAAAAGCGAGTGTCTGTAGCTTGTGCCATAAATGCTAACATGAATACACTAGAATCTGTCTGGTCAAAGTGGATATGTATCTTTGATGTGTATGTGTGTTTCATAATGAGAGCTATTTTGAGCGAAGACATTTTGTTTAGATTTGGATGTTGTGTTTACCCTGCTTAGTTAGGCCTTCTTCGCAAATGTTTATTAAATCTTCAAAAAGATACAGGTCTCTGTCTAAATCCCTCTAGACTTATCTTTCACACCTTTAGTCATATAGTTTATTAATTGTAGCACATTCCTGGACAAATAGTATAAGGTAGAAATCTAAGCAAAATTTAGTGGCCCTGATATTTCCATACATTCTAGTCTTGACAAATGAACCGAATTATAAAGATGATGTTTAAATAGTTACTCTTGTCGCCATGACAGAGTCGAAGAAATGTGCCACCTCTTGCTAATTAACTGTTGTTTCTTTTGTTTAGTGATTTTTAATTTCCTGCTTATGAAAGGGATTTGTCATTAAAGATCCACTGCTTTATTCAATTAGTGTGATGAGAAAGCCTCAGAAGGGAGGCAAACTGGATTGTCTAATTACCTAAATTGTGCTAATTAGCCCCACGTGGTAAAGCCTTCCACCCTTTGCAAACCTTGAATTCGTGGCCTCTCAAATTAGCAAGTTGCTTTCAGTTGCAAGGTCCTCATGAAGGAGATTGGCATCTTGCCCACATCCTCCTGGGTTCACAATGATGCTGTTAATGTGACCTCTAGAGGGCGATCCTTCCTAATTTTCATAGGCTCTGGCTCCAGAGGCAGGGGCTGGAGGGCTCACTCAGTTTCAAACTAGGCAAGATCCCCTGTGAGGACCACAAAACAGGAAAAGTCACTAAGGCTTCCAAGCTCCCTGTGGCACATCAAGAACTCGTTTTTCACTTCTCAAACCATCCTCTCCCTTCATTGATGTAGTGATCCAGTGAAGTACCATCCACCTGTGTACTGAACCAGGCCATCTTTCGCATGCTACTTTATTTCTTAATATTCCATGTGGACATAGAAATTCAGTATGTGTCCCATCTTCCTCGCTTTTACTTGGTTTTGTTTTCTTACACATAGATTTTACTGCACAAAATAAATAAATAAATCGTTACTAGTAACCAATATGTCAACTAAGAAATGCTGGCTAGCCATGTACTGTGACAATGCACTATATATATATATATATATATATAGTATATAACTGCTGAGAGGCTCTGCCAGTGCCTGACAAATACAGAAGTGGATGCTCACAGTCATCCATTGGACAGAGCACTGGGTCCCTAATGAAGGACCTAGAGAAAGTACCCAAGGAGCTGAAGGGGTTTGCAGCCCCATAGGAGAACCAACAATATGAACTAACCAGTACCCCCAGAGCTCCCTGGGACTAAACCATCAACCAAAGAAAACACATGGTACTCTAGCTGCATGTGTAGCAGAGGATGGCCTAGTCGGTCATCAATGGGAGGAGAGGCCCTTGGTCCTGTGAAGGCTCTATGCCCCAATATAGGGGAATGCCAGGGGCAGGAGTGGAAGTGGGTGGGTTGGGGAGCAGGGGAAGGGGAAGAGGATGGGGAATTTTCGGAGGGGAAACTAGGAAAAGGGATAACGTTTGAAATGTAAATAAAGAAAATAATAATTTTTTTTAAAAAAAGGAATTAAACTCCCCCAAATCATTTTCCAAGGAACTTAATTCTCCTTGATAAAAACAGAATTGAACCTCCAAGTTTTAAGATGCTTATCTGAGATTTAGTTGCAGATCCATGCCCAGTCTAGAATTCCACCACTAGCCTCTGCAAATATTACAAGGACTCACATCCCCTGAGCCCTTCCCATGTGCCAGGAACCACCCGGTGCCTCTCCTGGTATCATTTAATGTAGGTGTATCTTTGGTATGTGCGAGTTCCAGACAACGACTAAGCAATGTGTCCACTCATTTTACAAATGATGACTTTGGTGCTCAGAGATATTAACTGGCCCTGCATTACACTGCTGTAGGTTTAAGTAGAACGGAAGCTACCCTTCCCTACCCAGTCTGTTTTCTTGCCCACTGCTTCTTCATCCATCTGTAAAACCTCCTTAAATGTCCACATCTTATACATTTTAAGTATTTGTTGTCCTTTTTGGTTTTCAAGGATAGTTAAGAGAATTCAGATAAATCTCAGGAAAAGAAGAAGAAGAATAGATTGTTTCAGCCTCTTCACCTCACAGCAAAGCAGACTCGGGTGGCTTGAAATTTTCTAAACCTTGATTGCAGAAGAGGTATTGAATATGTATAAATTGTACCTTCTGGGATTAGATCGCCTACCCTGAAATTTCAGAGCCCTCACCAACACCACTTACGAGCTGACTTTAAACAAGTTACCTGGCTCCTTTAGGCCCCACTTTTTTTTTCCCATTTTTTATTAGGTATTTAGCTCATTTACATTTCCAATGCTATACCAAAAGTCCCCCATACCCACCCACCCCCACTCCCCTACCCACCCACTCCCCCTTTTTGGCCCTGGCGCTCCCCTGTACTGGGGCATATAAAGTTTGCGTGTCCAATGGGTAGGCCCCACTTTTATCATAGAAGCGGGATGACAATGCTTCACAGCTAGGGCTTATGTACATAGCTATATGAAAAGCACTCACGGAATCTGGTCAATACTCCATACATAGGAATTCTTCCTGTGTTTGATGTCAGAGGTGAGAAAGAGGATTAATATCAGGCATTATGAGTACATCACCTTGAAAAGATGATGTATACAACAATTTAGCTTAACAGTGTACTCTCATGTAAACAGTCAGTGTGTATGTGTGTGTATGTTTCTAGTTAAGATGTTGTTTGATTTTTGGTTGGTTGGTTGTTTTTTTTGTTTTGTTTTGTTTTGTTTTGTTTTGTTTTGTTTTGTTTTTTACGAGACAGGGTTTCTCTGTGTAGTCCTGGATGTCCTGGGACTCGCTCTGTAGACCAGGCTGGCCTCGAACTCAGAAATCCGCCTGCCTCTGCCTCCCAAGTGCTGGGATTAAAGGCGTGAGCCACCACGCCCAGCTGTTTGTTTGTTTTTTGTTTTGTTTTTGAGACACAGTTTCTCTGTATAAGCCCTGGCTGTACTGGAACTCACTCTGTAGTCCAAGCTGGCCTCAGACTCAGAAATCCACTGCCTCTGCCTCCCAAGTGCTGGGATTAAAGGCGTACGCCACCATGCCTGGCTGCTTATTTCTTTGAAAAAAAAAAACACTTCGGAATTCAAAAATGTCTTTGCAGGAAAAGAAAAATTCTATCACACCAATCATATTTCCTTTCCATCCAACATTTTGAAAAATTCAATATTTCACCAACAGCTTGGTCTCTATTTCCGGCTATCACCTCTTCCTTCAGAATTAATGGCCCACAACTTCATGGATATTTCCTAATAAACATTGTACCTGACAGCTAAAAGTCTGCTGCACGGTATACACAAGCTGCCTAGCCTCTACTTATTTGCCTTCTGATTTTCTTTATAGTTAGAGTATCCATTCACTATAAAAGTAACTTTTATTTGCTAGACATAATTGTCATCTTAGAGGCTTACTACAGAATAAACTCACCCTTTCTATTTCTCTCTGAACTCTGACTGGCTGATCTCATTCAGCAATGCTGGCTCAAACTCCTCTCCAAGCTGATTGGTTCAATCTGGCTTCTCTCAGCTTCTCACTGAATTGCTCTACTTGGCCTCAAACTAAGTTAACAATCTGTTCTAATCTTCTGGCTCCTTCTCACTCTCTGTCTCATTCTGTCTTCACCTGTGTCTGGCTTGTTCCCTCTGCAACCTGTCTCTGTAGAATTGTCCTGTTAAAATGACCTCTACTGATGAACTTACAAATGAACTCAACTCTACTTCCTGCACTCACTGACTGACTGAAATCAACTGTACAGATTCGAACTGACTCCCAACTTGTTAACTCAACTCCACTGCACTGAACTCAACTGACTGAACAGAACTGACTTCCAATTCCCCTCTCCCTTCCTATGCTGCTCTTAAATAGTCTCCCTTTCCTGTCTGTTCTTGTGAGAGTTGAGTGTATGCTATCTCTGACTCATTCTGTCAAATCTTTATCTGATTCATCACTTTGTCTGCCTCTCAACTACATATCACTTTGTGGCTGCTTCCTTCTACAAACTAACCTTATCTACATTGTTTGGGATTAAAGGTGTGTACTTAGGGGATGTCTATATTCCAGCCAGAGCCATGTTGTAAAAAATAAATATTATTATAAATTATATTATTGATAATAATTTATTATTAATATTATTATATTTATGTCTGTATTCCAGCCATGTTTCTAGATTAAAAATTCCTCTACAATTAGCAAAGCAAAGGGCAAAGAAGGTAAACCTTACGACCAGCTACTGGAGGTGACATCATTGCTGGGTTCCCCTGGCAGGATTGAAAGCCTCAGTTATTTTCTGAATTATTTGTATGATTATGACTCTGTATATCAGCCCATCCATCTTTTAATGCACCTTTAAGCATCTTTTTATAGTGATATTGGCTTTCAGTTATAAGAGGAGGTAAATGGCCCCCTCCTTATATAACTGACTTGACTGATGAATCTGAGATTTCATGACAGGATGGGTATTTGTCGCAATCACATTGAGTATACATATAACTCAGTGCATTGTATGTCAGCCTTTAATTTATGTTCCTAATTTCATTTCTAAGATTACTTTCTCATAATGGTGCTCACGTGAATTTTTCCCTTTGAAATTATAGCAGTTTTCTTAGACTTGCCATCATGACAAACTTAACCTTATAATTCTTTACTGTGGTAGCTGCCCTATGCATTATAGAATACCCTGAAACATCCCTGGTCTCTATACTTGCATACCAATAGCAAACTCCTCCCCCAGGCTGAAAAACCACAAATGTCTTCCAGCATTACTAAGTGTCCCTAGCAGTACAAAATGGTACCTTGCTAGGAAGTGGTTTTCTTCTCGTCCCTAAAAGAGACCGTCTGTACTTCCCCCTCAAAGGTCCTGTGAATATCATGAAAGAGGAGGGCAAAAAAATAGGTATAAGCTGGGGGAAAGAGAAGTGTTGTTGAAGGATATGGTCCTTTCACTTATGAAATCTCTCAGCACCCATAATTGGAACAAGATTGTACCAATCAACATTATATTGTGGAGGCAAAGGGCTCAGAAGGCCCCAGTTATCCCTGTGGCTTTCTAAGCCATGAATGGTTGCTGACGGGGGAGGAGACATTTTTTTTCAGTAGTGCCTTGCCTGTGCTCCTGTAAATAACCTCTCACCCATGATCCTATAAGCAAATCTGATTAAAGTCCTGGGGTCACGTACAGGACATGGAAGTAGATGAGGGACTAGATGAGAAAGGAAGAAAATCCATGAGAGTGAAAGGTGAACCAGGGAGGTTAATGAGGGTGAATATGATCAGAGCACACTCAGTGCATGGAAGAAGATATCATAATATAAAACCAGTTAGTTATCTGCACAGCTAATATATAATAATAAAGAGTTTCAAAGCAAAAAAAGAATCATTCACCAACTGGCACTGTCCTATAAGTCTTAAATTATATCTGAGGTTTGACTCTTATTTTCAATTTTAGCAATAAACATCAATGATTTTTTCCTCTTTATTGTTCTTTGCTTTTTTTTTTCCTGCCAATAGAGGGATGATCATTTTTCAAAAATCATGAAGCTTTAATTGGGCCTTGCTGAGTTCGGAAAACTATAAGTCAATAGCTGCATGATAATGGGAGCAATCCATTAATGAACTACAGCATTGTCTGCACACCTGTTCTCCCATTCAGCTTATCTATGGGCTTCCATTATCTGACTCTAGTGAAGTCTTCCTGCTTTCAGAATGTGAACAGGCTCACAAGAGCCTCAAGACAAAAGCAAGCAGTTGCCTAACTGCGAATGATGCATAGCTCTGCATAACAGGTGTAATTCAGGGCCCAGGAAGCCGTGGGACTTAACAATACTGCCTCTGTGTAACCTGATTGCTGAAGTAAAAACAACCTGTGTATTCAAAATGCAGACATGTGTGGCATTGGGACCAGCCTCAGATGAAGTTATCAGGTCTACCTAGGTCATGTTGGGCCAAAGGCCACCACCTTCTTAACACCCTCCTACTTTGGAGCAGCTTATGAGTACAACTTCCCTGGTCCTGCCTACTCCAGGGCTTCCAGTGCTTAACCCAGCCTCTGGTGTATATTGGCCTTTTGTGAACCCCATTTCTGAGTGATCTCACCAACTAATCTGCTGCCCTCAACATCAGCATTTCTCAGCAGGGGGCCCTGGATGGCTTCACCTTCCTAAAGCACATCTCCTGGAGAAGCAAGATTTTTTTTTTTTTAACTCTGTGGCTTAAATGCCAAAATGTATACCACCTGAAATTTTATCTAAAAATTCCAGTTCCTCAGCTTCCCTTGAAGAATTTGTCTGTGACAGCGCCGATATTGAAGCAGTCTGCTGTGGCTAAGACGCGGCTGCCGGTCTAGACAGATCAGACTGTGTACTCTGACTTACCTGCTCCTTGCTCCCTGCATTGATTTCTCTGACCTGGTTCACTTCCATGGGCCTGTAAGGTTGGGATTTTATCATTTAGTCCTAAAATATTAACGTGGTAAAGTGGCAACAGTTTCCAAAAGACAAAATCAGCACAGATCAGGTATGATTAAGTTTAAAACAACTAATTTTATTGATTTTATAGCACTTTGCAGGCATCGTTTTGCTTCATAAGAGTTGTGCATCCGTACAGTGCCTCTAATCAACAGCTATCCTAAGGTGGTGTGGGCGAATACTAGTCGCAATTTGCAGTACTTAAATGACTTACATTGTTGAATTCTCACAATGACCATCTGAAGGACATCATGTTATTATACTTTTAGTGGTAATAAGCAATTTGGAGGCAGAGACAGGTTTAAAAACTTATTACAGTACACCACAGCTAACTGTTGCAGATGAGAAAGAATCCAAGGGATCCTGAGTCCAGACTCCAAGATAAGCTGGACCCATTGCTGCCTCTCCAATTTGATTGTCCTCATAACAATTCTAATAAGTGGTCACGATTCTTATCTACATTCTACCATATTCTGCCTCTGTTTCTCTTTTCCTACTGCTTTCTGCCACTGTTTTTTCTCTTGTGCCCTAATTCTTACAGGTTTCTTTCTTGAGTTATTTCTCAAAGAGCCCCATTCATTGTCTCATTGCCTCACATCAACTATCTCCTCAAACTGCCTTCTCTCCTTACCTCCTCCTTCCCTTCTGGACCCCACTACTGCTACGTAATGCCCTGCTTCCTCTTTCTCTACTCAGCTGTGTCTGAAATGCAGAAGTATTTCTATTTGCCTGCAGATGTCTTATTAGTCTTCCTCTGTTTGAGGTTGCTTCCTCAGGACCTAGAACTCTACCTGGCACACAGCTTTTGCTAGATGCAAGAATGCAATTGTAAGCCATCATCACACTTACTACTCTAAGAAAATAAGGAGACAGTAGGAAGACAAAAATTAGAAGGAGAGTGGGGCATAGTCCTATTCCTTAAGCACCTAGAGAGGATGAACACAGTGCCTTGGATGTAATAAGCCCAAGGAAATAGTAGCTGTGGGTGTTAACACTATAGGCCCACTAGTTTACAGGAAAAATTGCACTTAATGTCATTCACCCTATAAAGAGAACAGTAACGTCCCCACTGCATAGAAAAGACAGCTAAGGCCTAAAGCAACCAAGTATCATGAGCCAGTCAAATGGCCAACAAAAATAGCATGGCAGAACTGAGTCCAAGGCCAGGGACATCTCCCCTCCCACTCTCTTGTAGCTTTGACTACTGTCTCTGAAATTCACTCTGAGACCTTTTATCTTTGCGGTCTCCTTTGAAAAGTTAGTACTAAAGAGATCTTGCTCCCAAGACTATGGTAAAAATAAGCAGATAGTGCTTTCAAAAGTTGCTGTATCTTGGAGGATGAGTGGCCTGTGACAATGAAGTGCCTCAAGGTTATCTGAAATGCCAGGACAAATTGTGCCTGTGTTGATAAAGTAACCTCAACAAAGGAAGGCCTATTGATTTGTGTGTCTGTTCCTGTTCCCGTCCATCTAATATAACAGAGCATTGCTGCCTGTCATAAGTAATGTACTAGTATCTTATTGTATCTCCGCATTATTATGACACCTTACAAAGGGACTAGGATACAGTTAGAGTGCTTTCAAATAGATCTACAAATTGGCTTTTCTCATTTAGGGACTTTTTCAAAAGTCAGCTTCTTTGTGGTCTTTTGTTGGTTGATTGGTTGGTTGGTCAATTGGTTGATTGGTTTGGTTTGGTTTAGTTTGGCTTGTTTTGGCTTGGTTTGCTTTACTTTGCTTTGCTTTGCTTTGCTTTGCTTTGCTTTGCTTTGCTTTGCTTTGCTTTGCTTTGCTTTGCTTTGCTTTGCTTTGCTTTGCTTTGCTTTTTCAAAACAGGGTTTCTCTGTATAACAGGCCTGGCTGTCCTGAAACTCACTTTGTAGACCAGGCTGAACTCAAACTCATAGAAACCTGTCTGCCTTTGCCTCCCGAGTACTCAGTTTCTTGATAAGTTACCCTACTTATTAAATAAAAAATGCAGAGCATGAATTTAAATGGTTACTCTGAGAGCACTTACATTTTTTTTAAAGATATGTTTTTTTTTTTAAGATTTATTTATTTATTATATGTAAGTACACTGTAGCTGTCTTCAGACACTCCAGAAGAGGGAGTCAGATCTTGTTACAGATGGCTGTGAGCCACCATGTGGTTGCTGGGATTTGAACTCTGGACCTTCGGAAGAACAGTCGGGTGCTCTTACCCACTGAGCCATCTCACCAGCCCGAGCACTTACATTTTTAAATAAAGACTAAGCATGCACTTAACCATAGAATCTAGCATTTTTCCTAGAGAACTAGAAATATATGGGCCCCCCCAGACCTCTTTGTGTCTCCCCATAGCAACTTAATTTGAAGTAGGCAAGAGCTGGCAGTACAGTCACTCTGTAGAGTACTACTCAGCCACAAGAAGGAATAAATTATTGATACACACAACTTGGATGGATCTCAATACCAATAATAATACCAGCCAACACCAAAGGGCATGGTTTTTTGTTTTTGTTTTTGTTTTTTGTTTGTTTGGGTTTTTTGTTTTGTTTTTCGAGACAAGGTTTCTTTGTGTAGTCCTGGCTGTCCTGGAAACTCACTCTGTAGACCAGACTGGCTTTGAACTCAGAGATCTACCTGCCTCTGCCTCCCAAGTGCTGGGATTAAAGACGTGCGCCATCACTGCCTGTTTGTTTGTTTTTTATTCTGTTGATATAACTGTCTCAAAATGACAAGTCTAGAAAATTAAAATAGACAAATGATTGCCAGAGTTTGTGAATAGTGGATAATTATCAGGTAACAAGAATAGTCTTTATGTAAATAAAGCAAGTCTATTTTGATTTTGGCAATTTTTTTCTTTTGATTTTTTGAGACAGGGTTTTTCTCTGTGTAGCCCTGGCTGTCCTGGAACTCACTCTGTAGACCAGGCTGGCCTCGAACTCAGAAATCCACCTGCCTCTGCCTCCCAAGTGCTGGGATTAAAGGCATGCGCCACCACCGCCCGGCTGATTTTGGCAATTGTAACTAGGTCTACACATGTGACATACTAGCACAGAACCACATATGACATCTTATAGACAGCAGTTTTTCCTTGTTCTTGTATCCAATGGGGGAAACTGAGTAACTTGAACACAGAAACTCTATTCAACTTCTTGTACGCCCATAATTTCAAATAAATAAATGTAGCCAGACAGTGGTGGCACATGCCTTTAATCCCAATACTTGGGAGACAGAGGCAGGCAGATTTCTGAGTTCGAGGCCATATACTGGTCTACAGAATGAGTTCTAGGACAGCCAGGGCTATACAGAGAAACCCTGTCTCAAAAACAAAACAAAACAAAACAAAACAAAACAAAACAAAACAAAAACCCAAAAATGCTTAAATCACTCTGGGCTTTTAGGAGACAGCTGGTGTGAAGCAGATCACTTATCATCTAATTAAAATCCTGGGATTCGTGTACCATAAGGATCTATGATACCTACTTTAGATATATTTTTCCATCATTAAAAATGGCTAGAATTCAGTTCCTCCTAACTTACTGACTCCCAACAACACTCTTGCAACCTCTTAGGCCCTCACTCCGAGTTAACTGCTACCAGTTAAACGAGGGTGGTCATCTCCAGTTCAGAAAGACCCCAGCTTACAGTAGCAGCTCAGCAAACGTTAGGCAATGTGAGTCCACAAATCTAGAAGTATTAAGAGCAAATATATAATAATACAAGAAAAAAGCACCAGAGATACCTTCATAGGAAATCTAAGAAAAAATTAACAAATAATATCATGTAATGTTAGAAAAATGTAAACAGAAGCATGGACAAGAAGCCATTTTTAGTGCAGTGTTTGATATAAATTCTCAGAACTCTTCTAGGATCAGAAATTCTAAGAAAAATTGTCAAGAAGAAATAGCTGGACGTGGTGACACACGCCTTTAATCCCAGCACTCGGGAGGCAGAGGCAGGCAGATTTCTGAGTTCAAGGCCAGCCTGGTCTACAAAGTGAATTCCAGAACAGCCAGGGCTATGCAGAGAAACCCTGTCTTGAAAAGCAAAACAAAAAGAAGAAGAAGAAGAAGAAGAAGAAGAAGAAGAAGAAGAAGAAGAAGAAGAAGAAGAAGAAGAAGAAGAGGAGGAGGAGGAGGAGGAGGAGGAGGAGGAGGAGGAGGAGGAGGAGGAGGAGGAGGAGGAGGAGGAGGAGGAGGAGGAGGAGGAAGAAGAAGAAGAAGAAGAAGAAGAAGAAGAAGAAGAAGAAGAAGAAGAAGAAGAAGAAGAAGAAGAAGAAGAAGAAATAAGGTTTTAGCTTAGTCCAAGGAAATCCCTCAGAGCGCCCATCATGCCAAAGTCTTGGTTTTATATAGACAGATGTTACTAGCCAATTTCTGAAGGTCCTGCTATGATAGCTGCTTCCCTCGAGTTTTTGAAACAATGATTCTAATGGAGATGACCCATTATCTTAGGGTGATGCATAAATGTCTGTTGTATTCTGTGCCTCTCCACACTTAACCAGAATAAATTTAGTTTTAATATTATTTCCTTCTTTCTGGGATTTGGTCTGCTAAGGCCAAGGCCTTTAAGAGCCAGTCAGGCAATGGAAAAGTATGAGTCAGGGGAGGAGTAAGGAGCCTTATACTAATTCTAATTGTATGAACCCGATCTATAATACAGTCATTCACATCCAATTACAACAGGAAAAAAAGTCACCTTATGCAACCTCAGCTGCCAAATTGTGACCTCTGTAAAACCACGAGGGCCTAGAGCAGGCGTTGCCTCACACTTCAGTAAAGTCCCATTCGCCTGCCACAGGCCTACAGGTGACTGAGGCAGACCAGGTTTGTTTTCTTTTGAGTCCGTAGGAGGAGGCAGCCACCCAGAGGAAATGCTGAAGGCCTTTGGCAGGAATGACAGAGGGCTCCTCCCAAAGTCACCCACTTGTTGAACTGTTTACATTATGGGGAATTTGGCAGGAAGCATCATGCTATCAAGCAAGGCAGTGAAATAGGCTATTACCCTGAAAAGGCCTAGAAGTTGCTGCCAGCGGTTCCTTTACCTCCTGCTTCCTCCTACCTGCAGAAGTCTAATAGTAGTAAAATTAGAACACTGATGCAGTCCTGGGAAGTACTGAGTGCTAGGGAGCAATTCCTAAAAGCCAATGCCTTGCTCTCTGTTGAGCTTCTGTCCTGACAGTCATAATAAAATCTGAACGAAACACTACAAATTACCAACCCAACAGTTCACTTCCCCAAGTCCAGTGAAATTACTCTAAACCTATTAATGCGGGCTAGGAAGCTGGAAGAAGGAAGCATCTATCATGTGATATTCAGATGCAAATTTGGTTCATGATCCAAGTTGTGTATTTAAACATGTAATGTTTATGTCTGCTCACTGCCAAAAGCAATGCAAATGGTTGATGGCGGGTCTATTATAAAGACCTTATACAATTGGAGTTCTGATTACGTTATTGAATCTTTCTCTGTACTTCCCAGACAGTAGTAGACTTTACTCTCTAGAGTAAATAAAAAATGCTCTATTCTTGAGTTTTAGAATATTTTAGAATATGTATTCCATATATGTGTGTGTGTGTGTGTATGTATACACACACATATATGTAATATACTCACATATATAACTCTGTGTAATATACTCACATATATAACTTTAGGACAGATGTGTGTATATGTGTGCATGTGTGTGTGTCAACCACCTTTCTGTTTGTTTGTTTGTTTGTTTGTTTGTTTATGTATTTATTTCTGTATTTATTCATTTGAACAAGCGTTGTTTACTGGCCACTGTGATGGAAACCAGGAACAGAAGAACGGATATTCAAAACATGGTACCCACACTCAGCACTAGAACCTCCTCAGACTTGCAAACAAGGTTGTGTAATACACTTAGGCCAGAGTCTCCTTCGGGAGGCTCACGGTTTGTTCTGATTATTTCTCCAACACAGTGGCACGCAGTGGCAAGCATCTCAAGCCATTTGAATTAGATGAGATTCTGCTTCTCAGCTCAGACACTTGATGCCAAGGAAGATTTTTCCATTTATCTTTGCCCCTCGGTGGCAGTGTCTCTTCTCTTTTCCTACCTAATTTAATGTAAACCACATCACCAGAAGGGTTAGGCATGAGGAAGTTTCTCAAAATAGATTCTTGTAAGCTTATTGTCAGTCATAAAAGTATGGTTATGGTAAAACTATCTTTAAAATTAGAACTTGGGCCAGGCAGTGGTGGCACACGCCTTTAATCCCAGCATTTGGGAGGCGGAGGCGGGCAGATTTCTGAGTTCGAGGCCAGCCTCGTCTACAAAGAAAGTTCCAGGACAGCCAGAGCTACACAGATAAACCCTGTCTCAGAAAACAAAACAAAACAACAACAAATTAGAACTTGGGTTATTTGATTCTCTGGAGTCTAACTTCTTGAGTTCTTTGTATATATTAGATATTAGCCCTCTATCGGATGTAGGATTGGTAAAGATTCTGTCCCAATCTGTCCTTTGCCTTACAAAATTTTGCAACTTTATGAGGTTCCATTTGTCCATTCTTGATCTTAGAGTAAAAGCCATTGGTGTTCTGTTCAGGAACTTTCCCCCTGTGCCCATGTGTTCAAGGCTCTTCTCCACTTTCTCTTCTATTAGTTTCAGTGTATCTGGTTTTATGTGGCGGTCACTGATCCACTTGGACTTGAGCTTTGTACAAGGAAGTAAGAATGGGTCTATTTGCATTTTTCTACATGCTGATCTCCAGTTGAGCCAGCACCATTTGTTGAAAATGCTGTCTTTTTCCCCCTGGATCGTTTTAGCTCCTTTGTCACAGATCAAGTGACCATAGGTGTGTGGATTAATTTTTGGGGCTTCAGCTCTATTCCATTGATCTACCTGCCTATCTCTGTATCAATACCATGCAGTTTTTATCACTATTTTTTTAAAGATTTATTTATTTAATGTATATGAGTTCACTGTAGCTGTCTTCATACACACCAGAAGAAGGCATCAGATCCCATCACGGATGGTTATGAGTCACCTGTGGTTGCTGGGAATTGAACTCAGGACCTCTGGAAGAGCAGTCAGTGCTCTTAACCTCTGAGCCGTCTCTCCAGCTCCCAGTTTTTAATCACTGTTGCTCTGTATTAGAGCTTGAGGTCAGGGACAGTGATTCCCCAGAACTTCTTTTATTGTTGAGAAGAATTTTCGATAATAGGGTACAGAGCTAAACAAACAAACAAACAAACAAAAAGAATTCTTAACTGAGGAATAATGAATGAATGGCCAAGAAGCACCTAAAGAAATGTTCTTAGTCATCAAGGAAATGCAAATCAAAACAACCCTGAAATTCCACCTCACACTAGTCAGAATGGCTAAGATAAAAAACTCAGGTGACAGCAGACACTGGCCAGGATGTGAAGAAAGAGGAACACTCCTCCATTGTTGGTGGGATTGTAAACTGGTACAACCACTCTGGAAATCAGTCTGGCTGTTCTTCAGAAAATTGAACATAGTATTACCTGAGGACCCGGCTATACCACTCCTGGGCATATACCCAGAAGAAGCTCCAACATGTAATTAGGACACATGCTCCACTATGTTCATATTAGCCTTATTTATAATAGCCAGGAGCTAGAAAGAAACCAGATGTCTCTCAACAGAAAATGTGGATACAGAAAATGTGGTACATTTACACAATGGAGTACTACTCAGCTATTAAAAACAATGAATTCATGAAAGTCTTAGGCAAATGGATGGAACTAGAAAATATCTTCCTGAGTGAGGTATCCCAATCACAAAAGAACACACATGGTATGCACTCACTGATAAGTGAATATTAGCCCAGAAGCTCGGAATACCCAATATATAATTCACAGACTACATGAAGCTGAAGAAGAAGGAAGACCGGGTGGGTAGGGGAGTGGGGGTGGGTGGGTATGGGGGACTTTTGGTATAGCATTGGAAATGTAAATGAGCTAAATACCTAATAAAAAATGGAAAAGGAAAAAAAAAAAAAAGAAGAAGGAAGACCAAAGTGTGGGTGCTAAAAAAAAAAAAAAAAAAGGAGAACAGGAGCAAATACAGAGACAAAGTGTGGAGCAGAGACTGAATGTAAGGCCATCCAAAGACTGCCCTACCTGGGGATCCATCCCATAGACAGTCACCAAAACCAGACACAATAGTTTGTGGATGCCATGAAGTGCATGCTGACAGGAGCCTGATAGAGCTGTCTCCTGAGAGGTTCTGCCAGTGCCTGACATATACAGAGGCAGATGCTTAAAGCCAATCATTGGATGGAACAGGGGGTCTCTAATGTCCCCAATGTAGGAGTTAGAGAAAGGACTGAAGGAGCTGAAGGGGTTTGCAACCTGATAAGAAGAACCATAATATCAACCAACCAGACCCCCCAGAGCTCCCAGGGACTAAACCATCAACCAAGGAGTATACATGGAGGGACCCATGGCTCCAGTCGCATATGTAGCAGAGGATGGCCTTGTTGGGCATCAATGAGAGAAGAGGCCCTTGGTCCTGTGAAGGCTCAATGCCCGAGTGCAGGGAAATTCTAGGGCAGGGAGGCAGGAGTGGGTGGGTGGGTGGGGGAACACCCTCATAGAAGCAGGGGGAGGGGGATGGGATAGGGGGTTTGGAGGGGGTAGGGGGCTGGGAAAGAGCATAACATTTGAAATGTAAATAAAGAAAATACCCAATAAAAATAGAAAAAAAAAGAGAGAAAAATTAAAACTTGGTGATATTTATTTGGGATGGAGGAAAGATACCTGAGCCAAGACAAAAACATAGAAGAGTACACAGAGAACGAACAAGCTCTCAAGAGGAAGTTCCTCTTCTGGAAACCTCCAAACCATTGTTTGTTTGTTTGTTTGTTTGTTTGTTTTCATAGCAATCATCATTAAAATTTCAGCTGAATTGTATTCATCTCTATCCCAGCAGAAAGGGACCAAAAAGTGGGGAAAGGATGGCACTGTGGAGCTTAGGAATGAGCTGTATCACCAAAGTGGTGGCAGTTCTGATCCCGAGCGCCTGCCAGCCCCAGCCTGGGTGTAGCCTTGGTGTTCACCCACACAGATGACTACCTCAAATCCTCCATTCCAGTCACAAGACATCATAGGTTCAAACTGAGAGTGGTAGCTGGCACGAGACAAAAACAACACTCTGGTGCTGGCTTCAGGAAAATTATGTTTTGTTCCTGGCCCACACAAAACCAAGGATAATACCACAGGATGCCATCTTACCTACTGTCTGTAGCCTTGCTCACTCATCATAATGATCAATCAAGTAAGTTCCTCCACTAAAGAATAAGAGGTCTTAGGGTTTCTACTATCGCATCCAGCATCGAGATCACACTTTGGAACAATGACTGCAGGCAACCATTTATCTAATAAACAGATCATATTAACATTAAGCAGTGGTGGTACACACCTTTAATCTCAGCACTTGGGAGGAAGAGGCAGGTGGATTTCTGAGTTTGAGGCCAGTCTGGCCTACAGAGTGAGTTCCAGGACAGCCAGGGCTATACAGAGAAACCCTGTCTTGAAAAAAACCAGAGAGAGAGAGAGAGAGAGAGAGAGAGGGAGAGGGAGAGAGAGAGAGAGAGACCAATGTATAAAATGAAACAGTAACTAAGACATTTTTTCTATTTCAAAAGTATTTAAGTGGATTCATTTTAAAAATAGAGCTCTTTAAAATTTACTACCTTTCTTTGAAAATATCTCCACATCAGCTTCAGTATAATTTCAGTTTTTTTCAGTTTTTTTTTAAATTAACTTCTTTGTTGTTTATGTTATAACAAATAAAGCAAATGAGGGCAATTCTAGTTTATATTATTCCAGGTTTTTTTTCTGTTAGATATTAAATCAAAAAAGAATTTTCCATTTTCAAAGGGTCATAGTTGGATCTTGCAGCTGCTTCTAATGGGCTGTGTAATATAGTGAGTATTTTAAAGAGTGCTTCCAAGAGTTCCACAGGAGACACAGATCCAATATACAGAAAATATTCCGACATGTCTTACTACTACAACAATAACATCTACTACTTCTCTGCCATTCTTCTGTTTCTATTACTTCTTTGGATTCGGTATTGAATTTGATTTTTTTTTATTTTTCTATGAAGTAGTCCTCACTGCATCCATATTGAAAGATATAAAAGGTGAAGGCATTAAGAGCATAAGAAGTCTTAACTAACCAGCTTAAAAAAAAATGGAAAATTTGAACTCAAGTTTGTTGGCAGCTATTTTTAATTCTATTTTAAATCTTAGCTCTCTTAATTTTAAGGTATCTTAAGGTATCTGTCCAGAATCCAGATTCTTCTTGCTTCCTGTTCCTACCCCATCTACCGTCATCTCTTCCCTAGATTTCTACATGACCATTTCTAAAACTCTCGCTGCTTCCACTTTTCTACTTTTTCAAGTTTATTTTCAATAGAACCGAGGAAGAGCTTGATTCCGTAAGTCAAATCCTATCACCATTCCACAGGAAACCTTCCAAAGACTACCTACTGAACAGAGTAAAACAAACCCAAGACTTTGGAATGGCCTGTGGGTCATTGGTGATGTGAGCCTTGGTCCACAGAGTTTTCCCCTCACCTTCCCTGGCTCTTCTTCCAGCCACGCATTCCCAGTACTGCCAACAGGACCTTGCACGAACAGCTCAGTGTGCTTAGGGCATCTGAACTGTTTCTTCTTCCAGAAACACTCCCTGTCCAGGTACTCTCAACCCCAGCCCTCCCGTGGCTACTCTGTTATTCTCCTGGCTTTTGCTATGTCTAATGGCCATAAACTTTGGTTATGTGTTTCCATCCTCAGCCTCTCTGGGAACACACTGCCAGGGCCTTGGACCTTTCTTGATTTTGTTCACTAAGGTATCCCAATTGTCTAACTAGAGCAGACTGCCTTGAGATTATTTCTCACAAACCTGCCCCATCACAGACCCCCATACACACCCCTGCCTCAGGTGACAGAAACTCCACCCTTCAAGTGACCCAAAGCATAGAAGGCATCCTCATCTTTTTATCTGTTACACCCACATCCAACCAGTCAAAAAAGTCCTATTTGTTCCACCTGCAAAACAATTGCTCAATAATTTTACATTGAAGGAGGGACTATAAAGTTAACTAATAGCATGACCCAATCTTACTACCACTAATCATTTTACATATCTCAAACATTGACACACTATCAATTACATGCATAGGTATTGGCAGTCTCGCTAAACATTAATAATTGAATGTTTATTTGTCTGGCTTGGCTCCTACTCTTCATAGAATTCATTAACTAGCTAAGTTCTGGGGTTGTGCACAGGACATTGGACAAATCTCATAGTTCTTTTAGCTATGATGAGATCAGCACTTAACAGTTTATACTAATGGTACCTTTGATTTCATAATCAGCTAATTCAGAGTTTAATGTCCTTATTTTATTAGTCATCAATCCAGGAGTTAGAGAGATGCTCCACCAGTGAAGAAGTTCGTATATAAGCAGGAGGACCAGAGTTCGGATCCCTAACATCCACATTAAAAGGCAAGTGTACATGTCTATGACTGTAGTCCTGGGTAGGAAGAGACAGGAAGATCCATGGAGCTCACTGGGCAGCTAGTCCTGCTGGATTAGTGAGCAGCAGAATCAGTGAGAGACCCTCTTTCACAAAGTAAGGTGGGGAGTGGAAGATAGAGATATTCCACATTAACCTGTGGCCCACACCCTACACACATGCAAATGCATCTACATTTACATATGCACACATACAATAGTACACACAGAGACACACACACACAAGTGATTAAAATCAACTCTACTAAGAAGTTTACTGAATGCTAGAGACAAACAAAATTACATGAATCTCAATAGTTATATGATAATGAAAGTCAATGTCTCCATACAGTGTGAGAAACGGAGTCGTGACACACATGAGATGGGAAGAAATGGCTCTGTAAGATAGAAGGCATAGGGCAGGACAGAGGACATGTCGGGAAGCCATTTCTCATAGGGGAAAGTGAAACACAACTTCTTCATTTGCTTCTGAGCTTCTGTCCTTTGTTATAAATGACAACACTTTTGGCTTCAGAGAACAAGTGACAAGGGAATGTTCATGATCCGGAATTCGTGCATGGTGAAAGGATTTGAATTAAATCATTTCTAAAATCTACCAAATGTTGAAATATGATGATTCAAATGATAGAGAGAGAGTCTGTATTTAGTCTAGATTTGACTCAGAATGCTTTTGGCAAAGATGGCGTGAATAATACTATTTCATGTGTCTCATGCCAAAACTGAAATATTAATAGACCATGTGAAGACTTAAATCTAGCCCTAGACGTGTCTCCAAGATGCATGCTAATTAGGAGACAATATAATCTGAAGCCATTTCTTTCTGTGAAGCTTTGAAACCGTGAACAGCTACAATCTGTCCTTGCATTTTCCTTGAAAGTAAAATCACCAACCAAGAGAGGCATGAATCCCTGTTCCTATGCAACAGTCCAGTAGAATTCTTTTTCAACTCTGTTTTAGGAAATTTTGACCGCTTGTTATGGCAACATTTTCCTCCCGATGCTGTGAATTGGGCTCGGCATTGTTTTTCTGACAAGCATGAGTAAAAACACTGACATCTAAAACCTAAAAATATGAAACAAATGTCAGCCATCCCTGGGGACATCTCTGCTTCTTTTGACATTCTGGAGTGTGTGGACAAACAGGCCCGTGTACACATATGTTTTTGAGAGCATCTGCACAAGTATTCACAGGCAGAGACCTGACTAAGATTGACATCAGGTGTTCTATTGTTGCCCAACCTACCTTTGAGAGTGTCTCTCACTGTACCTGGGGCTCATCACATTGCTTAAACTCTGTGGCCTACAAGTCCCTGTTTCTACTACACACAAGCACACACGTTGCAGACTTTTCCATCCATGTCAGATTTTTTTATACATGCAAGGGATCTGAACTAAGATCCTCATGCTTGCTTGCTCAGCAAGCGCGTTACTCACTGAACCAACTTCCCCACCCCTCTTCTGACATTCTTTAAACCATGGTTAAAAATAGAACTAGATTGAAGTGCTGATTCCAGCACGTTTTAGACAATTTGTTCTAAGAACCTCTATTTCCTGCGTATTAAATAGAAACAGTGATAGGATCAGAAGTGAGGAGGATACAACATCTGCCCCAACACCGGAAGTAACTGGGACCAGCAGGACCGGGGCACCCAGGAACTCTGCCTGACCAGGCCTTCCTGTCTGGGCTGATGCCTTAAGCAGACTTTGGGTGCAAACTCTAAAGCCAGTCCCACAACACCCAGAGGAAGCTCCACTCCCAGGCGCTCTAACACACCCAGGACTACAGGATCACAGTGACAGCTTGACTCTGAGGAGTTCTGACTCAACCAGGACCACAGGAAGGACAGGCTCCAGTCAGATATAGCACAGGCAGGTAGCATGAGAGATAACCAGATAGTGGGAGGCAAGCGTAAAAACATAAGCAACAGAAACCAAGGTTACTTGGCATCATCAGAACCCAATTCTCCCACCATAGCAAGTCCTGGATATACCTTCATACCAGAAAAGCAAGATTCGGATCTAAAATCACTTCTCATGATGGTGATAGAAGATTTTAAGAAGGACATAAATTACTCCCTTAAAGAATACAGGAGAACACACATAAACAGGTAGAAGCCCTTAAAGAGGAAACACAAAAATCCCTTAAAGAATTTCAGGAGAACACAATCAAACAGGCAAAGGAAAGGAACAAAATCATCCAGGATCTAAAAATGGAAATAGAAACAAAAAAGAAGCCGGGGTGGTGGCACATGCCTTTAAACCCAGCACTTGGGAGGCAGAGGCAGGCAGATTTCTGAGTTCAAGGCCAGCCTGGTCTACAGAGTGAGTTCCAGGACAGCCAGGGCTACACAGAGAAACCCTGTCTCAAAAAACAAAAACAAAAACAACAACAAAAAAAAATTATAGAAGGAAACTTCCCTAACGTAAAGAAAGAGATGCCCATGAACATACAAGCCTACAGAACTACAAATAGACTGGACCAGAAAAGAAATTTCTCCAGTCACATAATAATCAAAACACCAAGTTCACTAAACAAAGAAAAATATTAAAAGTAGTAAGGGAAAAAGGTCAAGTAAAATATAAAAGCAGACCTATCAGAATTACTCAGATTTCTCTTTTGTTTTTGCTTTTTTGCTTGGTTTTTGGTTTGTGTAGTGGCTATTCCTGGTTGTCAACTTGACTATATTTGGAATGAACTACAATCCAGAATTGGAAGGCTCACCAGTGACCCTTATCTGGAGGCTTGGAGATCCTTATCTGGATCTTGGTTTGGAGATCTTGAGCCTTAGTGGCTATGGATTCCAGTAGATTGAATCTCCGAGTTTAAGAAACACACCTTTAATCTGGGCTACTCCTTTCATCTGGGATTAAAGGTGTGGTGGAACACACCTTTAATCTGGGCTACACCTTCTGCTGGAGACAATATAAGGACATTGGAAGAAGGGAGTCTAACTCTTGCTCCTTTGCCTGCTTGCTGTGTGAGACTGAGTAACTGCTAGATCCTTGGACTTCCATTCACAGCTGTGACTGAACAATTGTTGGGAATTGGGCTGCCGACTGTAAGTCATCAATAAATTCCTTTACTATCTAGAGACTATCCATAAGTTCTGTGACTCTAGAGAACCCTGACTAATACAGTTTGTTTGGTTTTTTTGTTTTTTGTTTGTTTGCTTGTTTGTTTTGGGTTTTTTTTTTTGTTTGTTTTTTTGAGACAGGGTTTCTCTGTATAGTCCTGGCTGTCCTGGAACTCACTCTGTAGACCAGGCTGGCCTTGAACTCAGAAATCTGCCTGCCTCTGCCTCCCAAGTGCTGGGATTAAAGGCGTGAGCCACCACGCCCAGCTGAGACTATGAAAGACAGAAGATCCTGGGCAGATGTTATACAGACCCTAAGAGAACCCAAATGCCAGCCCAGACTACTATAGACATCAAAACTCTCAATTACCATAGAGGGAGAAACCAAGATATTACATAACAAAACCAAATTTACACAATATCTTTCCATAAATCCAGTCCTACAAAGGATAATAGATGGAAAACACCAACACAAGGAGGGAAATTAGACCCTAGAAAAAGCAAGAAAGTAACCTTCTTTCAACAAACCCAAAAGAAGATAGCCACACAAACATAATTCCACCTCTAACAACAAAAATAACTATCACTTTTCCTTAATATCTCTTAACATCAATGGATGTAATTCCCGAAAAAAGGCATAGAATAACAGACTGGATACATAAACAGGACCCAGCAATTTGCAGCATACAAGAAACACACCTCAGTGACAAAGACAGACACTACCTCACAGTAAAAGGCTGGAAAACAATTTTCCAAGCAAATGGTCCCAAGAAACAAGCTGGAGTAGCCATACTAATACTGAATAAAATCAACTGTCAACCAAACGTTATAAAAAAAGATAAGGAAGGATACTTCATACTGGTCAAAGGAAAAATCTACCAAGGTGAACTCTCAATTCTGAATATCTATGCTCCAAATGCAAGGGCACCCATATTCATAAAAGAAGTTTTACTAAAGCTCAAAGCACACATCATACCCCACACAATAATAGTGGGAGACTTCAACATCCCACTTTCATCAATAGACAGACCATGGGGACAGAAACTAAACAGAGACACAGTGAAACTAACAGAAGTTATGAACCAAATGGATCTAACAGATATTTATAGAACATTTCATTCTAAAGCAAAAGAATATACCGCCGGGCAGTGGTGGTGCATGCCTTTAATCCCAGCACTTGGGAGGCAGAGGCAGGCAGATTTCTGAGTTCGAGGCCAACCTAGTCTACAGAGAGAGTTCCAGGACAGCCAGGACTATACAGAGAAACCCTGTCTCGAAAAACAAAACAAAACTAAACTAAACAAGAATATACCTTCTTCTCAGCACCTTCTCCAAAATTGAGCATAGAACTGGTCACAAAACAGGCTCAACAGATACAAGAAGACTGAAATAATCCCATGCACCCTATCAGATCACTACCGACTAAGGTTGGTCTTAAATACCAACAAAAACAACGGAAAGCACACTTACACATGGAAGCTGAACAACACTACTCAATGATAACTTGGTAAAGGAAAAAATAAAAAGAAATTAAAGGTTTTTTTTTAGAATTTAATGAAAATGAAGACACATTATACCAAAACTTATGGAACACAGTGAAAACATTGCTAAGAGGAAAACTCATAGCTCTAAGTGCCTCCAAAAAGAAACTGAAGAGAGCTTACACTAGCAGCTTGACAGCACACCTGAAAGCTCTAGAACAAAAAGAAACAAATACACAGCAGGAAATAATCAAACTCCAAACTCCGGGCTGAAATCAACCAAGTAGAAACAAAAAGAACTATACAAAGATTCAACAAAACCAGAAGCTGGTTCTTTGAGAAAATCAACAAGATAGATAAATCCTTAGCCAGACTAAACCAGAGGGCACAGAGACAGTATCCAAATTAATGAAATCAGAAATGGAAAGGGAGACGTAACAACAAAATATGTCTTAAAATAATTATTCTGTTTGTTGAATATTAACAGTTGAAAATATTAAAATCATGTTCTACAAACATCAAAAAAAATAAATTTTATTAGGTTAAAGAGACCAGTTAAGAACACTAATTCCCAACACTCACATGGTGGCCCAGAAACACCTGCTACTCTAGTACCCAGTGGGTCCAATGCCCTCTCTAGCCTCCTCAGGGCACTAGGAATGCATGTGCTACAGATATACATGCAGACAAAACACACACACACACACACACACACATATATATATATATATATAAAATGAAGTTACACATTTTGTTATATGTAGTGTATGAGTGTATGGGGGTTTGTTTGTGTGTGTGAGTGTGTGTATGTGTAAAACTACCACAACACCCGTGTGAAGGTCAGAAAATAACCTGAGAGAGTCTGATTTCTCCATCTATCTGAGACTGTACTCAGGTAGTTTGGCAGCAAGAACCTTTACGCACTGTGACACCGAATCAGTTTTATAGGTCTACTTTCTTAATTGTGTTGTAGTAAAATTGCTGTTCTCTATATAACCATAGGACAATGAGGGATCATCATGGTACAAGCAACTCAAATGATATGCCTTCATGAAAAATGAGACGTGACTGTAAGAACACATATCCATCCCTTTCTTTCAATCCTACATCCCAGGTTTTGGTCTATGCCTTTTGATTTCTCACATTCATTATTTTAACATTGTGTTCTGTAGCCTCTTTTTTGTGTCTCATTACCTTAGAAACCCAGTATTCGGTAAGGATTATTCTTTTGTTTGTTTGTTTGTTTGTTTGTTTGGTGTGGTGATTGAATTATGCTTGGAGTAGGGTGTGGTTCTATGGGGAGGTGTGGCCTTGTTGGATTAGAGGTGTGTCACTGTGGAGGCGGGGCTTTGGGGAAATGTATATATACTCAAGCTCTGCCCAGGGTGAGACACAGTAGTCTCTCCTTGCTGCCTTACACTAGGGAGGTAGAGGAAAGCAGATATCTGATCTAGGCCAACCTGGTCTAGAAAGAGTCCCAGTGTAGCTGCGAATACACAGAAAAACCCTATCTCAGAAAGAAAGAATCCTCTTTCTCTCGTGTCTTAGTCCTCCTTCAGAGAAGATGGTGCTCCCCAGGTCAAGGCCGTCCGATGGTCACAGCTGGGAAACCCTGAAGGCGCTCCGCAACTCCAGCAAAGGCCGTCTGCACTACAACCAGGATGTTTTGGAAGAATGCAGATCTCTCCCCAAACTATCTTCTTACTCTGGATGGGTGGTAGATCACATTCTACCCAACACCTTACGCCACACTCAAGAGAATGGTCCTTCCTCGGATAACCCATCATCCTCTGGATCTGCTTCAGGCCTGTACCAATCCTCACTACTCAAGTCTCCTGTCAGAAGTACCCTACAATCACTCTCACCCTCAACATCGAATGGAACCCAGAACACACATGACTCCCGGTTCACAGAACCTATTGCACTTCAGTCCTCTCCAGCGATCAAAGTGGAAGGTTGTATCCGAATGTTCGAATCGGCATCTGGAATAAGAGCAACAGAGGGCCTGACGAAGTGGCAGGAGGAGCAAGAAAGGAAGGTGCAAGCCTTCTCAGAGATGGCATCCGAACAGCTAAAGAAGTTTGACGAGCTGAAGGAGTTGAAGATGAATAAGGAGTTACGGGACTTAGAGGAAGTGATGGAGAAGAGTATCAGAGAAGCCCTGGGTCATCAGGAGAAGCTGAAAGCTGAGCATCACCACAGAGCCAAGATTCTCAAGCTAATGCTTCAAGAGGCAGAGCAGCGGCAGCGTGAGAAGCAGGCAGAGCAGGAGCAGCTTCGAAAGGAGGAAGGCCAGGCCCGTCTGCGCAGCCTGTACACCCTGCAAGAGGAGGTCCTGCAGCTCAATCAGCAGCTGGATGCCTCCAGTCAACACAAAGACCTGCTGAATGTGGACCTGGCTGCCTTCCAGACCCAGGGCAACCAGCTGTGTAGCGTCATCTCCGGCATCATTTGCAGCACTTTGGAGAGTGGCATTCCCACGGCCGAGAACCAAGCTGAGGCCGAGCTGGCCCTGCAGGAAATGCAGGACCTCCTCTTGAGTTTGGAGCAGGAGATCACCAGAGCCTCTGAAGTGAAGAAGAAGAACGAGGAGGAAGAGGCCCAAGTCAAGCGGCAGGAGTCACAGATGCAGCAGGGGCCAGGAGTTCCCACCCAGAGCTCTGCACCCAGCCCAAGCCCAACAGGTTCGCAGAATGAAGACCTGCAGGGGAAGGTACAAGATAGTACACTGCAGTGGTACCAGCAACTTCAGGATGCTTCCGCCAAATGTGTGTTGGCCTTTGAGGACCTGACCAGCAGCAAGGACAGTCAGACGAAAAAGATAAGGACGGATTTGCGGAAGGCAGCCACCATTCCAGTGAGCCAGATCTCCGGCATCTCAGGTTCAAAGCTGAAGGAGGTCTTTGATAAGCTCCACAGTCTGCTCTCGGGAAAGCCTGTCCAATCTGGAGGGCGTTCCGTGTCTGTCACTCTTAACCCTCAGGGGCTGGACTTTGTCCAGTACAAACTGGCAGAGAAATTTGTGAAACAAGGGGAGAAGGAAGTGGCCTCTCACCACGAAGCGGCATTCCCCATTGCGGCGGTGGCTTCTGGTATCTGGATGCTCCACCCCAAAGTGGGAGACCTCATTCTTGCTCATCTCCACAAGAAGTGTCCATACTCCGTTCCTTTCTACCCAGCTTTCAAGGAAGGGATGGCTTTGGAGGATTATCAACGGATGCTTGGCTATCAAGTTGTGGATTCCAAGGTTGAGCGGCAGGAAAGCTTTCTGAAACGCATGTCTGGGATGATCCGTTTGTATGCCGCCATCATCCAGCTCCAGTGGCCATATGCAAACCGGCAGGAGGTTCATCCTCATGGCTTAAATCATGGCTGGCGCTGGTTGGCACAGATCTTAAACATGGAGCCTCTCTCAGGTGTAACAGCCACTCTCCTGTTTGACTTTTTGGAGGTGTGTGGGAACGCCCTCATGAAGCAGAACCAGGTCCAGTTCTGGAAGATGATACTTTTCATCCAAGAGGACTACTTGCCCAGAATTGAGGCCATCACGAGCTCAGGACAGATGGGCTCTTTCATACGTCTCAAGCAGTTCTTGGAGAAGTGTCTGCAACGCAGGGAGATTCCTGTCCCCAGAGGCTTTCTGACGCCCTCCTTCTGGTGCTCTTGATGTCCTTTGTCGCACTGTGTGGGAGGAGGGGCAACAATAAAACAACTGAGATAGCCGGTTTGAAAGAATCATGTCAGATTGAAAAAAATAAAATAAAATAAAATAAAATAAATGAGACTGTCTTGTTCCACACAGTATTTGTGAGGGCCAGTGAGACAAGAGGTTTGAAAGTACATCACAAATACTAAGACACTTTATACAAACAAACTAATGAACAAAGAAACCTTGTAAACTGTTTTGGCTGTATTATTTGTAACATCTGGAGAGTAGAAAGAATCGACTGCTGAATGTATGAGTAAAATGTAACACTTCAGAATATTATCTAAACATAAAAAGGAAGGGAGAGCTGATTTGTTGCTACATAGATGAAACTTGATTTTTTTTTTTTCTTTTTCTTTCCCTCCCCCCCCCCCCCCAAGACAGGATTTCTCTGTATAGCCCTGGCTGTCCTGGAGCTTACTCTGTAGACCAGGCTGGCCTTGAACTCAGAAATCTGCCTGCCTTTGCCTCCTGAGTGCTGGGATTAAAGGTGTGTGCCAGGCTAAATGAAATGAGAACATTACCCTAAGAGACATGCTGGAGCTGAGACGAAAGGATGGACCATCTAGAGACTGCCACACCTGGGGATCCATCCCATAATCAGCCTCCAAACGCTGACACCATAGCATACGCCAGCAAGATTTTGCTGAAAGGACCCAGATATAGCTGTCTCTTGTGAGGCTATGCCGGGACCTAGCAAACACAGAATTGGATGCTCACAGTCAGCTATTGGATGGAACACAGGGCCCCCAATGGAGGAGCTAGAGAAAGTACCCAAGGAGCTAAAGGGGTCTGCAGCCCTATAGGAGGAACAACAATATGAACTAACCAGTACCCCCGGAGCTTGTGTCTCTAGCTGCATATGTAGCAGAAGATTGCCTAGTCGGCCATCTTTGGAAAGAGAGGCCCCTTGGTCTAGCAAACTTTATATGCCCCAGTACAGGGGAACGCCAGGGCCAAGAAGTGGGAGTGGGTGGGTAGAGGAGTGGGGGGGGGGCGTATGGGGGACTTTTGGGATAGCATTTGTAAATGAAGAAAATACCTAATAAAAAAATTAGATTTTTTTTTTTAAAGAGAGACATGCTGGAGCAGAAAAGCCATGGTTGTGTACTACCACTTATATAAACTGCAGGAATAGGTCAGTATCCAGAGAAAGACATTCAATTGGTAGTTATCAGGACCTGGGAAGGAACCCATGAAATTGCTGCTAATTGCTACAGGGTGCCAAAAAGGTTCTGAACAGAGATGGCAACACTAGCTACAACACCTTCAAAACATACCCATAGGCATGTGCATCATAAAGAGAGTTTTAGCTATAAAACGCAAATATAACATGTAAACATTTAACTCTTGTCATCATTTGTGAGTCACTTGTTTCCAGTTTAGAGATATTTTCCTGAGAATATAATAATTGTTTTTGTTCATTTGTTTTTCATAAACAAAGAAATCTCTCTTTTTAGTGCTTAAGGGTTGCCCTATTCAGCTCCTTAACAACTGGTATTTAAAAGACAGCAGGGGGCTGGACATAGCTCAGTTAGGGAAATGACTGTTTGCAAGTGTGAGAACCAGAGCTTCCTGTGCAGAATCAACGGAAAAGAAAAACCACACTTTTTCACACTTTTTTTTCCTGCGTTTTTTTTTTTTTTTTTTTTTTTTTTACCCAGAAATCTGCCTGCCTCTACCTCCTGAGTGCTGGGATTAAAGGCATACGCGACCATGCCCAGCTTCTTTTTTCTTTTTATTAGATATTTTCTTTATTTACATTTCAAATGTTATCCCCTTTCCTAGTTTCCCCTCCGAAAATCCCCTATCCCCTCCTCCCTCCCCCTGTTCCCCAACCCACCGACTCCTTCCTGCTTTCTGGCCCTGGCATTCTCCTCTGCTGGGGCACAGAGCCTTCACAGGACCAAGGATCCTCTTAAGATAAATCATCGAAAGACTGTCAGGTGTCTCCTAGATGTGGTGGACAGTATTAGCTTTCTCAGGTTCATCTGTGTTTTCTGACTTTCTTAAAGACACATCAAAGATGAGATCTTTTTACAAGGGAAGAAAGAAGTCGCTTGCAAATAAAAACTCTGTCACTACCGCAATTCACTTTTGCAAAATGGTGTGCTCCCCCTAAATAAGCCCTGCTTCCATTCCATGAAAGTTTAGAAAGCTTGATCCGAACACAGTGGACGCCCACGGGCAGTTCAGAGAACATCCTTTAGAAGCCAGAGATTTGTTAAGTCATTTCTACTGTTTAACTAGCTTTTTCCTTTTTCAGCTTTTGGTGACCATAAGGGACTCAGCCTAAATAACATAATGCTTTTAGAAAAATGCTCCTTTTTTTTCCATTTTATAATGAGATTTTAAAAATAATTTGTAATTAGGACATTGCATGCAAACAGCAGATGACTAAGTTTTTTTTTTCTTAAGAAAGCTGAATATTTTTGTTTATGCAGTTACTTACATTAGTAAGATCTCTATTTTCTTAGAAAACAAAAAAGTTTAGTCTGTTGTGTGTACAAATAAAAGCATTGCAACCCCAGCAAATGGCTGACTGACCCTCCTTGGGGTAAGAAAGAATTCTTCCTCCATAGACTCTTAACTGGAGCATCGACATCCAAAACATTGACTCACTTGGGTTTCTAGTCTACTGTTCTCAGCATAAAGACTGTATCAGCTCTACCCGGTCTCCAGTGTGCCGACTTTCCCAGCAGACCCCAGAACTTGTCAGCTTCGTTAACCACATGAGCCAATTTCTTATATCTGTTTAGGGGTGTGTGTGTGTGTGTGTGTGTGTGTGTGTGTATAACATGTAAATGTCCTATGGATATGAACACTAATACATACTAGAAACAGAAACATATAACTTCAGAAAACCCCAGAGCCCCAGGTCCTGTTGTTCTCCAGTTCTTCAAAGTGGCCTGTAGTGGCTATTCCTGGTTGTCAACTTGACTATATCTGGAATGAACTACAATCCAGAATTGGAAGGCTCACCAGTGATCCTAATCTGGAGGCTGGGAGATACAGGTTTCTGACCTGGATCTTGGCATGGAGATCTTGAGGCATAGTGGCTATGAATTCCAGAAGATTAAGACAGGGAGATCTCTGAGTTCAAGGTCATCTGGGATTAAAAGCGTGGTGGCACGAACCTTTAATCGAGACCACATTCTGTTGGAGAGCTATATAAGGACATTGGAAGAAGGAATATTCATTCTCTCTCTTGGCCTGCTTGCCTGGTGGGACTGAGCGACTGCTAGATCCTTGGACTTCTGTTCGCAGCTGCTGCTGACTAGTGTTGGGAGTTGGACTACAGACTGTAAGTCATCAACAAATTTCCTTACTATATAGAGAATACCCATAAGTTTTGTGACTCTAGAGAACCCTGGCTAATACATGGAACCCCCTGAAAAGCATACTAGGGCTGGGTAAACATTTGCTCCATGCACCTCACTATTCAACACCACTGAAGCAGCGCAGGCTAGCCTCGGCTTCCCACTTGTTTCACATGTTCTTTAAAAGAACTTTCAATTTGCCATGGAGAAAGCATCAAGTGCTTACTGTGACATGTGTTAGTTGTGTATGAAGTTTGCTTATGAATAAATGAGTATGCTAGACCATGTGTGAAGAGATTAACTAATAATGCATAGCTTCTTAGCGGGGGACAAGTCTCCCCAACTCTGGTGAATGATGGATGTGTTCCTGCATTGAATTGTAAATTTATACATCAGCCTATCAAACGCTGGGGCAGAGGTATTAAACCTGGGCATTATTGTTTTCAGTTCAATTGTAGTTAACAAAAAAAAAAAAAAAACAATTTTTAATAAACCTAAAGGCAGACATGCCTGGCATTAGAGTGGAGAAACAAGGATTTAAGAGTAATTGTCTGACTCCTAGGAAAGCCAACGACTTTAGGAAATGCCTAGTAAATCAGTAGGTTTTCTTTCTACAGCCTTAAAGTTCAGGCAGTTTCACTGCATAGCCTTGAACAGGCTAAGGATGATCTTGGTCTACAGATAAGAATGTGAGGCATTTGTAGGCTTCAGTCATTTTAGAATCTAAGATTCCTCATCAGGGTGGCTCTACTACTTTAAGTGTTTTTTGTATTATATTCATCTTCTGCTGCATAGCCATAAGACAGAGTTACATTTTATCTAATACAAATGAATTGTTTTCAAACCCATGAGTTACACTAGTGTGCTCTCTTAGTGTGGCTGTGCTATTCCTGCTCAAAACGATGCCTCTTCTGGACATCCATCATCCTTCATGATAGCCTGTCTAAATTCGAAGTAGCTAAGTAGAGAGCCACCGTCCCCCCCACCCCCGCCCCCATACACCTCTTTAAGGCATTACCCATAAGTCTCTGGCTGAAATGACTTACATAGGGCTTCTTGGAGAGTTAAGCCCAACCTTATAAGTCATAGGCAGCTAGAATCAACACAATGAACTTTATTTTTAATATAAAAGTCTTTATCCCTATACTTGCCTGCATCTAATATTTGAACAATTTCTGTGGCCCCCTAAAGGCTCCTGAATTTGTAACCCTAAAACAGGTGTTTACTACCAGGGTTTTGGGTTTATTCCAAAATAGCATTGGATAGGAAGTACAAGCAGATAGGGCAGGAACCAGCCACTGTATTCTTATGGCAAGGCTCCAATTTTGTCAACCTCTCTGTGATTAAGACATCCTACCTTACTTTCCTGGGGGGGAGGGGGGACTCAAATCATGCAAGTCTCAGGTGCTGAGACTTGCAGGACTGTCTTGTCTGGGATCCTCTTCTCCATCTTCTCTCTCTCATTTCTTTCTTTCTTTCTTTCTTTCTTTCTTTCTTTCTTTCTTTCTTCCTTCCTTCCTTCCTTCCTTCCTTCCTTCCTTCCTTTCTTTCTTTCTTTCTTTCTTTCTTTCTTTCTTTCTTTCTTTCTTTTATTTTTTGAGACAGGGTTTCTCTGTATAGTCCTAGCTGTCCTGGAACTCACTTTGTAGACCAGGCTGGCCTCGAACTCAGAAATCCACCTGCCTCTGCCTCCCAAGTGCTGGGACTAAAGGCGTGTGCCACCACACCCGGTTCTCTCTCATTTCTCTGTATAGTACTGGCTGTCCTAGAACTCACTCTGTAGACCAGGCTGGCCTTCACGAACTCAGAAATTAACCTGCCTCTGCCTCCCAAGTGCTGGGATTAAAGGCATGAGCCACCACTGCCTGGCTCAAGGCAACTGTTCTGGGTTTTTTTGTTTGTTTGTTTTTTTGTTTTTTCGAGACAGGGTTTCTCTATGTAGCTCTGGCTGTCCTGGAACTCTGTAGACCAGGCTCTGACCTGGAACTCTGTAGACCGGGCTGACATAGAACATAGAAATCTGCCAGCCTCTGTCTCCCGAGTTCTGGGGTTAAAGGTGTGGGCCACCACTGCCCTGCCCAAGGCAATGCTTTAAAGGGCAAACATTTAATTGAGACTGCATTACAGGTTCAGAGGTTCAGTCCATTATCATGGCAGCATGCCGGTAGATGTGTTGCTAGAGGAGGAGGTGAGAGTTCTACATCTTGATCCACAGGTAGCCAGGAGGGGTCTGTCTTTTAGGCAGCTAGGAGAAGGGTCTCAGAGCCTACCCCTACAGTGACATACTTCCTCAAGAAAGGCCACACCTCCTAATAGTGCCCTTCCCTGGGTCAAGCATATTCAAATTTCTTCAGCTGAAGTCCTCTCTTCCAGGTCCAGAGCCCTGAGGAAAAGGTGTTTGGGAATGGAGGATGAATGAGTCAGGAGTCAATGATGGATGGAAACTGACAGCTCTGTGTTCTGCTCTCTGCTTGAGATCTTCTCTCTTGCAGACCACAGCCCAATCTTTTATTTTGCATAAACTACTTCCTTATGAATTGCATATGAATTCAATGATTTAACCCATGTCCCCTTTGATTATCCCACTCATCAGCATTTTATGGCCTTAGCCCCTTAACTCTAAAGCCAGAGCCATATGGCCTAAGCTGCCAGTTCAGCTGCTTGCTGGAGCTAGAACATGGCCCCCTTCTTCCACTACATTATCACCAGCTTTCTGTTTTCCAACTCCTTCACTGCCTAGATTTGGCTATTCTCGAACTTGCTCATAAATTGACCTTGAATTCAGAGATCCACATACTTGTCTCCTGAATCCTGGGATTAAAGGCATGTACCACCTTGCCTGGACCTAAGATTTTCTAACCTAGAACTTGCTCTGTCCCAAGCTGGTCTTGAACTCAGAAATCTACTTGCCTCTGTCTACTAGGATTAAAGATGTGTACCGCCATGCCTGGGCCTAAGATTTTCATGGCCACTATTCCTCAAGATCCAGATCAAAAGCCTGTGTCTTCCAGCCTCAAGATCTGAATCACAAGTGTGCCCTCCAGTTCTGGATTATAGTTCATTCCAGATTAAAAGTCCAAATTATTCCTTGTTCAACTACAAACACAAAGGATAAGCTTACCTGGGTAGGATCTTGCCCTGAGATCTCTACTCCCTAAATCTCTTTATCTCCTTCCTTAATATCTTTCTGACAAAGCTAGCTCGTTAATGCAGCTGCCTCTGTCCTTTCAGGGTTGTGAAACCCCTCCATACAATTCATATTGCATCCTTATGTTTTGCCTAGTTGAGAAATCCTATAAAGAACAGTTCTTACATTGATTTAAATATTATTTAACTCATGTTTTTAGAGTTATTTCCCACAGCCTTAAGGGCTGGCCTGGAAGTCACAGTGTTTACATTTTGCAGAGGAACACCAGACACATTTGCCCTTCCTTTGGAATCGGGCTGTTTCTGATTATCATGGAGTTATTAACCTTTTCAGGGAGAACATTGCTGAAGGAGGAATATAAAATATAATATATACATTATTATACAAACAAGCTTTGTGCCAATAATAGCTGTCAGCTCAACAAGACTCATGCCCACCTGGCTCTGTTCCAGAGGTGGGAACCGTGTTATTATGTTCCCTTCCATGGACATGGCACTGGATGAGTCAAGTGGTATTAACTTGACAATAAAAACTAACCGGCATAGAGGCACTGCCTTGACATTTCTTCAGATTATAGTGCAAAGAATTACATAATACAGAGGCCAAATCACCTTACCAATGTCAACAAGGAAAGAAAGGCTGAAGAAAATGAGGCGTTTCAATGTTCCTTTTCACAAATTAAATGCTTGATAAATTATCATTAAATGTTAGTGCCTTTTTAATGTTTTAATAACTTTATATAAAATGAAAGAAAGACTACAGAAAACCCCACAGTCTAGATCTGAGATCTCAAACTGGGCTCCACCCACACACATTAAGTGGGAGGAGGTCTTTGTGGGCCAGAAAGAGGCATGTTAAGTGAGTTGGTCCCTTTGCTCTGAAAGCCTGCCACATGATGGCACTCAGTTAATATAAATGAAGAAATAAGGAGAATAGAGACAGCATGCATTCGATATTTATAATACACTCAGGATAGAAATCCATTCAGCACTAATTGCTTAGCAAATTAACAGGCTAACAGAATTGCCCAGAAATTGTTATTTAGTTATGTGTAACGTAATACATTGTGTTAAATACAAACTATTGCTGACCCTAGAGGAACTTTTATTTAAGAAGAGGGAGAAATCATGCCTTAAAGCATTCTTTTTTTTTTTTTTTTTTTTTTTTTTTTTTTTTTTTTAAAGTTCTCTGCCATCTGTTTGGGTGAAAGACTGCATAAGGCCAGTGATCACCATTATCACTAATTATCTGTATCTAGGAATCTTTTCAGTTTACCATTAGCAATGCATTTGAAGCAAGAAATGGGCTTATTAAATCCTAGGCTAGGCTTTATTTTCCACAGAGATTTGTCTTTTACAAAACACTTTGATATTACCAGGTGGACTCTAGAGACAAAACATCCAGCAACCCAAACATTTGAGTCTGTATGGCCAACTTTGAGGAACTAGTCTTCATCCTAAGAGGGTGGAAAGAGCTGGAATCTGTTGGATGTAGGTATTTGGCCAGTCACCAGGAAGCTTTTGAATATGTTAGAGGAGTCTCTCAAGTAAATTTGAAGAGCAGATCTTTCCCTTTTTGAAGACATATTTTTACTTCTTTATAACGAACACCTAATGTGTTACATGCTTTTGTAACACATTCTATACCAAAGTGTGTCTTTGTGGTTCTCGGTCCCCATCTTCACCCGCTGCTGCCCCTGTTCCTGACTAGCAGCCTCCCCTACAGATTCTTTTCCTGTTTCATATCCATCTATCCTTCTACCCATCCCTCATCCTTTCTCAACACCTAATAGTCTCTCTGGATCCTTCCTGCTTAGACTTTAATCTTACACACACACACACACACACACATATATATATTATAGTTAAGATCAGTATCTGAGGGAGAACATGTAGGGTTTTTTTCCCCTTAATTAGGGTTACCTTGCTTAATAGCATACTTTGCAAATCAATCAAATTTCCTGAAATTTTCATGATTCAATTTTTCTTCACAGCTGGAACATTTTTAAATGTAAACAAAACACTGGTCCACTTACCCTACACATTCACACAAGTAGTTGCTTCACAACTATTTGTTGTTGGACCACAGAGAAATCCTGATTAATGTGGTTGGTTGCCATTACAGTGAAATGAATGCAGGGATCTTAGCTTGATACCTCAATTTCTAAAGAGTGGTCCAGTGAGAGAAGAAGAAATTTGCCTGTCCTAGGGAAGAGCCTCTTAATTGGTCATCCAATACAAGGTTGTAAGGTCTGAAGTCATACTGAGCCACACTGGACAGACTCATGAGGCTGGGAAACTATATTTATATATCTATTTGTGCTTATATATGTGTGTGTGTGTGTGTGTGTGTGTGTAACAATCAAGAAGAGGCCATCAATTTGAGAGGGATTTAGCGGACGGTTTAGACTCTACATTTTAGAGGGAGGACACAGAAGAGGAAAGTGGTGTCCTCTTAAAATGTTGAATTAAAAATGATCTGCTAACTATATGAGATAACAAGAGGTCTATTTTCTCTAGTATCTTACGAAGCAAGTTCTTACTTGGTTATAAAAACCCAAGTGTTTCAATTTGGTATTTAATGCCCTTGACAGTGAACTACCAGTTCATATTTCTAGTCTCACTGCCTACTTACTTCTCTTTATGTAACTTGAGCTCCTATAAATCCAGTTTATATAATGCTACTTGAACTTCGGCACCCAATTAATTTGAAGAATTTACTCAATGTATATAAGATATACTTCTTTGTACTATATATCTTTCTAATAGCTAATTTCTTAACTGTGTTTGGGGAGCTATAGCCTCCTAAACTCCCTTTCCTGAGAACTGCTGCCACACCACCAGGGCTGACGAAAGACAGCAATTTTTTTTTTTTTTTTTTTTTTTTTTGGTTGCAGGGTTTCACTGTATAGTTCTGGCTGTCCTGGAACTCACTCTGTAGACCAGGCTGGCCTCAGATATCTGCCTGCCTCTGCCTCCCAAGTGCTGGGATTAAAGGCGTGCACTACCACTGCCTGGCAAAAGACAGCATTTTTTTTTCTTTTTCTTTTAAGATCTGTTTATTTATTTTTATTTATTTTTTTAATTTATTACGTATTTTCCTCAATGACATTTCCAATGGTATCCCAAAAGTCCCCCATACCCTCCCCCCCACTTCCCTACCCACCCATTCTCATTTTTTTGGCCCTGGTGTTCCCCTGTACTGGGGCATGTAAAGTTTGTGTGTCCGATGGGCCTCTCTTTCCAGTGATGGCCTACTAGGCCATCTTTTGGTACATATGTAGCTAGAGTCAAGAGCTCCGGGGTACTGGTTAGTTCATAATGTTGTTGCACCTACAGGGTTGCAGATCTCTTTAGCTCCTTGGATACTTTCTCTAGCTCCTCCATTGGGGGCCCTGTGATCCATCCAATAGCTGACTGTGAGCATCCACTTCTGTGTTTGCTAGGCCCCGGCCTAGTCTCACAAGAGACAGCTATATCTGGGTCCTTTCAGCAAAATCTTGCTAGTGTATGCAGTTGTGTCAGCGTTTGGAAGCTGATTATGGGGTGAATCCCTAGATAAGGCAGTCTCTAGATGGTCCATCCTTTTGTTGCAGCTCCAAACTTTGTCTCTGTAACTCCTTCCATGGGTGTTTTGTTCCCAATTCTAAGAAGGTGCAAAGTGTCCACACTTTGGTCTTCATTCTTCTAGAGTTTCATGCATTTGGCAAATTGTATCTTATATCTTGGGTATACTAAGTTTTGGGCTAATATCCACTTATCAGTGAGTACATATTGTGTGAGTTCCTTTGTGATTGGGTTACCTAGCTCAGGATGATGCCCTCCAGGTCCATCCATTTGCCTAGGAATTTCATAAATTCATTCTTTTTAATAGCTGAGTAGTACTCCATTGTGTAAATAAAAGACAGCATTTTTATCACATATTGTTACTCCTATTCTTGTGGGATGAGTCATTTGGGTTGTGTGGCTGACCAATCAGATCCTTCTCTAGAAATTTGGAATTCACAGAATCCAGGAAATGTAGGAAGCTATCTAAAAGCTCATCTAGGTGTGTTCTTGAGGGAACATCACAGTAAGCTCAAATCAAAACATTCGTATGGCCCGGGCAGTGGTGGCACATGCCTTTAATCCCAACACTTGGGAGGCAAAGGCAGGCAGATTTCTGAGTTCGAGACCATCTGGGTTTACAGAGTGAGTTCCAGGACAGTCAGGGCTACACAGAGAAACCTTGTCTCAAAAAACCAAAAAAAAAAAAAAAAAAAAAAAAAATCGTATGAGGGATCAAATGCCAAGAGATAGATTTAGTTTGTGGAACAGAAAGTAGATTTACAAAACCATGTATAGAAGGGTCCAGCAACCACTGAAAGGCAACTGTTGTCTGTACAGCTTGCCCAGTTTGCAACTCCTTTTTCAGCTGTGTCTAGTCTGTGAGAGCGCGCTGCTAAAAATAAACTCCTTTTGAACTATAATGAATTGGAGAAGGTTTCTGTCTCTTAACCATTCAATTTTGTCCTAAAAAAAATGTTGCCAGGCAGTGGTGGCACACACCCTTAATCCCAGCATTTGGCAGGCAGAGGCAGGTAGATTTCTGAGTTCCAGGTCAGCCTGGACTACAGAGTGAGTTCCAGGTCAGCCTGGACTACAGAGTGAGTTCCAGGACAGCCAGGACTACACAGAGAAACCCTGTCCCAAAAAAACCAGAAAAAAAAAAAAAAAAAGTTACCCCGCTGTCTTAGTTAGGGTTTCTATTGCTGTGACCAAAAAAAAAAAAAAAAAAAAAAAAAAACAAAACAAAACAAAACAAAACAAAAAAAAACATGTTGGGGAGGAAAGGGTTTATTTGGGTTATACTTATACATCACTGTTCACCACTGAAGGAAGTCAGGATAGGAAGTGAAACAGGGCAGGAACCTGGAGGCAGAAGGTGATGCAAAGGCCATGGAGAGGTACTGCTTACTGGCTTGCTTCCCACAGCTTGCTCAGCCTGCTTTCTTAGAGAACCCAGGATCACCAGACCAGGGATGGCATCCCCCACAATGGGCTGGGCCCTCTCTCACTGATCACAAATTAAGAAAATAAATGCCTTACAGACAGATCTTCTGGAGGCATTTTCTCAATTAAGGCTTCTTTCTTTCAGATACCTCTAGTTTGTGTGGCATGTTGGCATAAGACTAGCCAGCACACCCACTCAGCTGAGAAGTTTTCCATGGTACATTTTGAAATCTATCCCAGCTGGGAAGATCCTAGCCTTGCTATGCTGTCAGCAACCTGCCGACTTTCCTCTTCGCACTGTCTTCCAGTTACTACTCCACATCAAGAGGCTTGCACTAGTAATCTGCTGATGTTGGGGCAGGGTTCTCAACCTGGAGGGATTTCACCCTTGGGGTATATTAGGTGCCCTCTTTTTACGCAGCCTGGAGGGGAGAAGTGCTCATGGCTAGAGACCAGAGAATTCTGGAAACCATCCTATACTGTATAACAGAAATGCCTGTCTCTATGTCTGTGCAGAAAGTGGGAAATTCTATTATAGACTCCTGGACAAATAACCTTGGCAGGTTATTTAACTTTATGCTTTCAAATCTCCTCCTATGAAAATAGATGCAAGAACCTCAGGGGTTGCCCTGGGCCTTACTAGTCTGCCATAGTCCTATTAACAAACACAAGAGAAAAATAGACCTTCTTTAATCACTATACCATTGTAGAACTATATTTTCTGAATTTTGGCTATATTGACATTGAAATTTCTTAACAGTTATAAATTTCATGTTTACCAATCAAGTGTTTTAGGATTCTGAAGCCTCTAATTAGAGCACACAAAGAATAAAATTGACTTGATAAGTGATTTCTAAATGTGTGGTTCAGTCCTATTCAATGCATCCATATTGTCGAGTAACCATCACCAACCTCCATCTCCAGGAATCTTTTCACTGTGCAAATTTGACAGCCTAGATTCATTAAACAATAACTCCCAATTTCCTTCCTCCCATGCCCTTGGTACAAATAAAATTTTGCATTCCATCTCTGTGAATTTCACTATGCCAGGTACCTCCTGTAAGTAGAGCCACAGGTTTGGTACCTTTGTGGCTGGCTTATTTCATTTAGAACACTGTCCTTGGGGTTCATTTACACTGCAGAGTATTTCAGAATTTCTGAGTTACATCCCATTGTTCATATTTGCTACATTTCCCTCAAGCATGCATCTGCAATGGACACTAGGTTGCTTCCATGTTTTATCTTTCAACACTCAGGGCTTTATGAACATGGGAAAGTATACACACATCTCTTTCAAGATTTTGCCTTCAGTTGTCTAAGGTAGAGACGGAACTGCTGGGTCCTGTGGTAATTCTACTTCATACTTCCAAGGAACTGCCAAACTGCTAGCCGTAGCAGCTACACCATTTTATACTCCTACCAACAGTGCAAAAGGGTGCCAAATTCTTCACATCTTTTCCAACAATTTCTGGTTTTCTGTGTGGCCTGTTTATGTTTAACAGTCATCCTAATGGTTGTGGTGTGGCCTCTGTATATGGTCTTGATTTGAACTGTCCAACAGATTACTGGCATGAGCATCTTTTCATGTGTTAATTGGCTGCTTGTATCTATTCTGTGGAGAAATGTCTATTTAAGAACTCTCTCCAGCTTGTTTGGTTCAATGTTGTTTTCTGAGGGTTGAGAGCCCCTCAATACAGTCTGAACATTTCTTTTTGTAGCAGCTATTGTCAACCATCCTGGGGTTGCCTTTTGCTCTGTATCTTTTGATGAAGAAAAAAAAACTGTTTAAATCCTATTTATTTTTAGGCTTCTGTTACCTGAGTGTTTGATGTCACAGACAAGAATTTATTATTGCCAAATAGCCAATGTGGTGCACACACATGTATGCTTCCATGAAAAAGCATGAATGTGGAGGTCAGAGGACAAGGCGTGAGCATTGTTCTCCCCCTGGAGGTTCTGAGGATCAAGGGCAGGTTATCAGGCTCCATGGAAAATGCCTTTGCCCACCATCTATCTCACTAGCCCTGGCTCCATTTTTAAAGAAGTTTTCACTGTTATTTTGTTTTCTTCTTCAGTCAGTGCTGGGAATTGAACCTAGAGACTTCTGCATGCTAGGCAAATACTCCACCACTGATCTGTACCTCCAAGCCCTTACAAGAGGTTTTTTTTTTCTTTACTTTTATTAGATATTTTCTTTATTTACATTTCAAATGTTATCACTTTCCTGGTTTCCCCTTCAAAAACCCCCTATCACCTTCTGCCTCCGCCTGCTGACCTCCACCCACTCCTACTTCCTGGCCCTGGCATTCCCCTACACTGGGACATAGAACCTTCACAGGACCCAGGGTCTCTCCTCCCATTGATGACCGATTAGGCCATCTTCTACTACATATGCAGCTAGAGCTATGAGTCCCACATTGTGTTGTCTATGGTTGGTGGTTTAGTCTCAGGGAGCTCTGGATATACTGGTTAGTTTGTAGTGTTGTTCCTCCTATGGGGCTGCAAACCCCTTCAGCTCCTTGGGTACTTTCTCTAGCTGCTTCATTGGGGACCCTGTGCTCCATTCAACAGATGTCTGTGAGAATCCACTTCTGTATTTGTCAGGCTCTGGAAGAGCCTCTCAGGAAACAGCTAAATCAGGCTTCTGTCAGCAAGCTCTTGTTGGTATCCACAGTAGTGTCTGGTTTTGGTGTTTGTTTATGGGATGGATCCCCAGATGAAGCAGTCTCTGGTGGTCATTCCTTCAGTCTCTGCTTTACACTTTGTTTCTCTAACTCCTTCTATGGGTATTTTGTTCCCCTTCAAAGGAGTACCCACACTTTGGTCTTCCTTCTTCTTGAGTATCATGTGTTTTGCCAATTGTATCTTGGATATTACAAGAGTTTGAGCTAATATTCACTTATCACTGAGTGAATATCATGTGTGTTCTTTTGTGATTGGGTTACCTCACTCAGGATGATATCCTCCAGATCCATTCATTTGTCTAAGAATTTCATAAATTCATTGCTTTTAATAGCTGCATACTCCATTGTATAAATGTACCACATTTTCTATATCCATTTTTCTGTTGAGGGACATCTGGGTTCTCTCCAGCTTCTGTTTATTATAAATAAGGCTGCTATGAACATAATGGAGCATATGTCCTTATTACAAGTTGGAGCATCTTCTGGGTATATGACCAGGAGTAGTAGTGCTGGGTCTCAGGTAGTATTATGTCTAATTTCCTGAGGAACCTCTAAACTGATTTTCAGAGTGGTTGTGCCAGCTTGCAATCCCACCAGCAATGGAGGAGTGTTCCTCTTTCTCCACATCCTCGCCAGCATCTCTGTCACCTTAGTTTTTTATCTTAGCCATTCTGACTGACATTCTGACATTCAGGTTTGTTTTGATTTGCATTTCCCTGATGACTAAGGATATTGAATTTTCTTTTTAGGTGCTTCTCTACCATTCAGTATTCCTCAGTTGAAAATTGTTTAGCTCTATACCCCATTTTTTAATAGGGTTATTTAGTTTTCTAGAGTCTGACTTCTTGAGTTCTTTGTATATATTGGGTATTAGCTCTCTATTGGATTTAGGATTGATAAAGATCTTTCCCAATCTGTTGGTTGCCTTTTTGTCTTATTGACAGTGTCCTTTTGCCTTACAGAAGCTTTACAATTTTATGAGGTCCCATTTGTTAATTCTTGATCTTACAGTACAAGGCATTGCTGTTCTGTTAAGGAATTTTTC
The DNA here is from genome assembly GCF_000001635.26 of Mus musculus. Classification (NCBI taxonomy): domain Eukaryota; kingdom Metazoa; phylum Chordata; class Mammalia; order Rodentia; family Muridae; genus Mus; species Mus musculus. The sequence continues at coordinate 80,367,876 of NC_000067.6, read as the reverse complement.
CCCTGTGCCCATATCTTCAAGGCTCTTCCCCACTCTCTCCTCTAGTTTCAGTGTCTCTGGTTTTATGTGGAGGTCCTTGATCTACTTAGACTTGAGCTTTGTGCAAGGAAATAAGAATAATGGATCAATTTGCATTCTTCTACATTCTTCGCCAGTTGAGTCAGCACCATTTGTTGAAAATGTTGTCTTCCTTCCACTGGATGGTTTTAGCTCCTTTGTCAAAGATCAAGTGACCATAGGTGTGTGGGTTCATTTCTGGGTCTTCAATTCTATCCATTGATCTGTCTGTCACTGGACCAGTACCATGCAGTTTTTATCACAATTTCTCTGTAATACAGCTTGATGTCAGGCATGGTGACTCCGCCAGAGGTTCTTTTATTGTTGAAGTTTTTGCTATCCTAGGGTTTTGTTATTCCAGATGAATTTGCAACTTACCCTTTCAAACTCTGTGAAGAATTGAGTTGGAATTTTGATGGGGATTGCATTGATTCTGTAGATTGCTTTTGGCAAGATAGCCATTTTTTTACTATATTAATCCTGCCAATCCATGAGCATGGGAGATCTTTCCATATTCTGAGATCTTCTTCGATTTCTTTCTTCAGAGACTTGAAGTACTTATCATACAGATCTTTCACTTCCTTAGTTAGAGTCACACCAAGGTGTTTTATATTATTTGTGACTATTGTAAAGGGTGTTTTTTCCCTAATTTCTTTCTCAACCTGTTTATCCTTTATGTAGAGAAAGGCCACTGATTTTTTTGAGTTAATTTTATATCCATCTACTTCACTGAAGTTGTTTTTCAGGTTTAGGAGTTCTCTGATGGAATTTTTGGGGTCACTTATCTATACTATCATATCATCTGCATACAGTGATATTTTGACTTCTTCCTTTCCAATTTGTATCCCTTTGATCTCCTTTTGTTGTCGAATTGCTCTGGCTAGGACTTCAAGTACTATATTAAATAGGTAGGGAGAGAGTGGGTAGCTTTGTCTAGTCCCTGATTTTAGTGAGATTGCTTCAAGTTTCTCTCCATTTAGTTTCATGTTGGATAGTGGTTTGATGTACATTGTTTTTTATTATGTTTAGGTATGGGCATTGATTTCCTGACCTTTCCAAGACTTTTATCATGAACGGGTGTTGGATTTTGTCAAATGCTTTCTCAGCATCTAGTGAGATGATCATGTGGTTTTCCTTGAGCTTGTTTATATATAGTAGATTATGTTAATAGATTTCCATATATTGAACCATCCCTGCATCCCTGGGATGAAGCCTACTTGATCATGATGGATGATCATTTTGATGTGTTCTTGGATTGAGTTTGCGAGAATTTTATTGAGTATTTTTGCATCGATATTCATAAGGGAAATTGGTCTGAAGTTCTCTTTCATTGCATCTTTGTGTGGTTCAGGTATCAGAGTAATTGTCGATTCATAAAATGAATTGGGTAGAGTACCTTCTGTTTCTATTTTGTGGAATAGTTTGAGGAGAGTTGGAATTAGGTCTTCTTTGAAGGTCTGCTAGAACTCTGCACTAAACCCATCTGGTCCTGGGCTTCCCCCCCCCCCCCCCCGTTGGCAGACTATTAATGACTGTTTCTATTTCTTTAGGGAATATGGGACTGTTTAGATCATTAATCTGATCCTGATTTAACTTTGGAACCTGGTATCTGTCTAGAAAATTGTCCAGTTCATCCAGATTTTCCAGTTTTGTTGACTACAGGCTTTTGTAGTAAGATCTGATGATTTTTTGGATTTCCTCAGATTCTGTTGCTATATTTCCCTTTTTATGATTTTATTAGAATACTGTCTCTGTGCATTCACTCTAGTTAGTCTGGCTAAGGGTTTATCTATTTTGTTGATTTTCTCAAAGAACCAGCTCCTGGTTTGGTTGATTCTTTGTGTAGTTCTTTTTGTTTCCACTTGGTTTCAGCCCTGAGTTTGATTATTTCCTGCCATCTACTCCTCTTGGGTGTATTTGCTTCTTTTGTTCTAGAGCTTTCAGGTGTGCTGTCAGGCTGCTAGGGTATTCTCTTTCCAGTTTATTTTTGGAGGCACTCAAAGTTATAAGTTTGCCTCTTAGGACTGCTTTCCTTGTATCCCATAAGTTTGGGTATGTTGTGGCTTCATTTTCATTAAACTCTAAAATGTCTTTAATTTCTTTATTTCTTCCTTGACCAAATTAACATTGAGTAGAGTGTTGTTAAACTTCCACGTGTAGGTGGGATTTCTATTACTTATGTTATTGAAGATCATCAGCCTTAGTCCATGGTGAACTGATAACATGCATCGATCAGACTATTTCAATATTTTTGTGTCTGTTGAGGCCGGTTTTGTGACTGATTATATGGTCGATATTGGAGAAAGGTACCATGAGGTGCTGAGAAGAAGGTATATCCTTTTCTTTTAGAATAAAATGTTTTATAGATATCTGTTAAATCCATTTGTTTCATAACTTCTGTTAGTTTTACTGTGTCTCTGTTCAGGTTCTGTTTCCATTGATGAGAGTGGGGTGTTGAAATCTCACACTATTATTGTGTGCAGTGCATTCTGTGCTTTGAGCTTTAGTAAAGTTTCTTCTATGACTGTGGATGCCCTTGCATTTGGAACATAGATATTCAGAATTGAGAGTTCATCTTGGTAGATTTTATCTTTGAGTATGAAGTGTCCCTCCTTGTCTTTTTTGGTAACTTTTAGGTTTAAAGTCAATTTTATTCTATATTAATTAGAATGGCTGCTCCAGCTTGTTTCTTGGTACCATTTGCTTGGGAAATTATTTTCCAGCCTTTTACTCTGAGGTAGTATCTGTCTTTGTCCCTGAGGTGGGTTTCCTGTATGCAGTAAAATGTTGGGTCCTGTTTATGTAGCCAGTCTGTTAGTCTATGTGTTTTTATTGGGGAAATGAGTCCATTGATATTAAGAGATCTCAAGGAAAAGTAAGTGTTGCTTCCTGTTATTTTTGTTGTTAGGGTTGGGCTTCTGTTCATGTGGCTATCTTCTTTTAGGTTTGTTGAAAGATTACTTTCTTGCTTTTTCTAGAAAGTAGTTTCCCTCCTTGTGTTAGAGTTTTCTTTTTATTATCTTTTGAAGGGCTAGATTCATAGAAAGATATTGTGTAAATTTGGTTCTATCTTGGAATACTTTGGTTTCTCCCCTCTATGGTAATTGAGAGTTTTGCTGTGTATAGTAGCCTGGGCTGGCATTTGTGTTCTTTTAGTGTCTGTATAACATCTGTCCAGGATCTTCTGGCTTTCATAGTCTCTGGTGAGAAGTCTGGTGTAATTCTAATAGGTCTGCCTTTATATGTTACTTGACCTTTTCCCTTTACTGCTTTAAATATTCTTTGTTTTGTGCATTTGGTGTTTTTTGATTATTATGTGACAGGAGGAATTTCTTTTCTGGTCCAGGGTATTTGGAGTTCTGTAAGCTACTTGAATGTTCATGGGCATCTCTTTCTTTAGACGAGGGGAGTTTTTCCCCATAATTTTGTTGAAGATAATTACTGACCCTTTAAGTTGGAAATCTTCTTTCTCGTCTATACCTATTATCATTAGATTTGGTCTTCTCATTGTATCCTGGATTTCCTTGATATTTTGGGTTAGGGGGGTCTTTTTGCATTTTGCATTTTCTTTGTTGTGTCAATGTTTTTGATGGAATCTTCTGCACCTGAGATCCTCTTTTCTAACTCTTGTATTCTTTCTGTTAGTGATTCTTGCATCTATGACTCCTGATATCTTTCTAGGTTTTCTATCTCCCTTTGTGAGAGTTGTCTCCCTTTGTGATTTATTATTTCTACTTCTATTTGTAGATCCTGGATGATTTTGTTCAATTCCTTCACCTGTTTGGTTGTGTTCTCCTGTAATTCTTTAAGGGGTTTTTGTGTTTCCTCTTTAAGGGCTTCTACCTGTTTACCTGTGTTCTCCTGTATTGCTTTAAGGTAGTTATTTATATCTTTCTTACAATCTTCTACAAGTATCATGAGATATGATTTTAAATCGGAATCTTGCTTTTCCGGTGTGTTGGGGTATCCAGGACTTGCTGTGGTAGGAATACCAGGTTCTGATGATGGCAAATAGTCTTGGTTTCTGTTGGTAAGATTCTTGCGTTGGCCTTTCGCCATCTGGTAATCTCTGGTATTAGATGTTCTTGGTGTCTCTGGCTGGAGCTTGTTCCTCCTGTGAGTCTGTAAGCCTGTGTCAGCACTCCTGGGAGACCAGCTCTTTCCTGGCAAGACCAATGCACAGAGGGCTGTGGAATAGTCCCACCTCCTGGGTGCAGATGTACGCCCGACAAGGGTTTTAAATAATAGTTCATTCATATTTTTCGCTCGATTTGTTTTTAAGAGTTTTATTTTTCCAGGCTAAATCTGTGGCTTAGACATGTTTGAACTAACACACACACACACACATACAGAGAGAGAGAGAGAGAGAGAGAGAGATCATGTGGTGATGAAATACAAAAAGTCAGATAAAATTGTGCACAGTGTCCAGGCTATCACTTGCTGGTAGAAATAGAAAAAGATTTTAATAGCAGTAAAGGAGAAGACCGGTATATTAGATAGGAGAGGCTAACAACTAAACAAAGAAATAAAAAAAATTACCATTTGGGTTTTTTTTTAAGACAGGAAAATTATTTCTTGCCTAACATACAAAGTGAATAGTAGGCTATCCTCCAAATGATGAATCAGAGGGTATGTGTTCCTTCCTCCTTGTGCCATCTGTCACAAATGGCTTTGAAGGCTGCCATGTCCTTCCTGTCAAGCTGGTAGAAAGGGACAAAGAGAGTGAAGAAGCCAAGCTGACTCTTAACCAGGCTATTTTGGAAATGACACAAAAAGCTTGGACTTTAATGTTTTGTTGGCATAACACTAGTTACCTGGTGTTGGGGTCTGACTATTGAGATAACACCTCAAGACTTGGTCCTCGGGTAGTGGATTCCATTTATTGAGAGCTGATTGGATCATGGGGGCTCAGACTTAACCAGTATACTAGTCCACTGATGGATTCAAAATTGGATGATATTATTGAGAAGGGATGAAGCTTTCCAATGTGAGGGCCTATTTGTAGTATAGAGGTCACATGAGGCATGCTCTTGGGTCTATGTTATCCTAGGCCCTTCTCTGTCTTTTTCTGTTATCTGGCTGCCATCAAGCAAGCAACTCTTCTATGCCACATTATTGTGTCATCATGATTCTGTGTCACCTCGAGCCAGGAGCAGTGAGTAAGCAAACCATGGGCTGAAACCATGAACCAAAAATAAATCTTTCCTCTTTGTAAGTTTTCTCAAGTATTTGTCACAGTGGTGAAGATCTGATTAGCATGTGTGGCCACGCCAGATACAAGACAACCAGGAACTGGAGTGCCTGTGAACACACCTGGTTTCCATTGACTCTTCTTGTAGCATAGTCATTACCCACCACAGGTGGCAAATGAGCAGATGGAATGTGTTTGTTTTGTTTTGTTTTAAACTGATATGTGTTCTAGTGAAAAACACACAGTGGACTTTGAGGATTTACCATAGATATGAGAATGCAGATCACTCAACAATTTTAAGCTGTATATTGAAATAACATTGTTGATATATTGATATAGATTATATTACTTAAATTCATTTCACCTTTTTCTTTTCCTTTTTTAAAATAGGGTTTCTAGAAAACTTTAAATTGTATAAGGAAGCAGGACACAGTGGCACATGGCTTTGATCCTGACTTTCAGGAGGTGGAGGCTGGCTGATTTCTGTGAGTTTCAGAACAGCCAAACAACATAGTGAGACCTTGTCTTAAAAAAAAAAAAAATGTTTACTTAAGTGCCACACATGTTATCTTTTGGGACTATGTCCTTGTAGAAATTGGCTTCTCTGTCAGGCAGACTACCTATTTACCTACTCATGAGCAGGAAACACTTTGAGGCCACTCTAGAGTCAAGATGTATGTAGTCAGAATTTTGGGGTTTCGGTTTCTTTAACAAAAACACATAAACAGCCGAGTGGTGGTGGCACATGCCTTTAATCCCAGCACTTGGGAGGCAGAGGCAGGTGGATTTCTGAGTTTGAGGCCAGCCTGGTCTACAGAGTGAGTTCCAGGACAGCCAGGACTATACAGAGAAACCCTGTCTCGAAAAAAACAAAAAAAAACAAAAAAAAACAAAAACAAAAAAAAACAACAACAAAAAAAAACCCCAAAACAACAACAACAACAACAAAAAACAACCAAAAACAAAACAAAACAAAAAACACCCCTCACACAGAAACAGGAATGTGTTTTTGTTTTAATCCCAGATGTGTAGATGTGGTGCGACTTTACATTGTCCACAGCAGCTGACTATGATTCGCCTGTTGCTCTAGCAGGAGCACAATTTTGCCAGCCAGCCGGCGCAGACAGAGTTTCTGTGATTGGGTGACATTTGGAATTCTGAGGATTTTTCAAATGATATTTAAATGCTAGTGCCCTAAAAGGTGGTGTGTGTTATTGGTGGGTTGTTGGTTGCTGTTGGTAGTAGTTTGTTAAGTAATGGAGTGCAAAGAAGAAACAAGAAGATATTACATGTCCTGATGGTAAAGATCACAACTTGTCCCAAGTAGCTCAATGCCCCTAATCATCAGGAAGTAATCTAACAATAATGTTGCACCTTTTCTGACCTCTCTATCCTTTTTTGGTTTTGGTGTTTTTTTGTTTTTGTTTTTGTTTTTTTTTTTTTTTTTTTTTTGTCTCCTATCTAGTGGTAGGGTTTCAAAGGGTGGAAGAAAAGGGGTGGAAGAAAAAAAAACCTACTAAGTAGCCAAAGAGCAGTAAAAATGTATAGCTGAGTGTGATGGTACACATCTGTAAGCTCAGTACCTCACACATCGATACAATCTCCAGGGACCCCTGCTCTACACAAGTATGTCTCCAACAAACAAAACAAGATTTGTGTTATTCTTTCTGCACTCACTGGAGCTGCATGTGTGATCACCAGATTGTCTTGCTACCTATTTTTGTGGGCTCGTGAGTTGAGGGGGGAGGGGGCATTCTGGGAAGGACAGCGTACAACCTCAGATATCATTCTTCTTCATCTACCATCCACCTTGTTTTTGAGTCGAGTCTCCTGACCTGGGGCTAGTTGATTAGGTTGGGGTGTTTGGCCAACAGACCCGGGATCTTCTCCTTCTTTGCCTTTCCAGTGCTGAGATTACAAGTGCCTTACTTTTTAATGAGGGTCTTGGTGATAGACTTTGAATCCTCATGCTTCTTTAGAATACAGATTGAGCTCTCTCTCTCTCTCTCTCTTTCTCTCTCTCTCTCTCTCTCCTCCCACCCCACTTGGTTTTATTTAGCCTCCCTTTTCCTGCCTTTCTCTGTCCACCAGTTTGCTGTAATCAACAGTGCATCGTCATATGGTTTGCTGCCCACTTACAAGAAACAATGGAAATGGGTTCTCAAAGAAAGACTACCGTTAGGACACACAAACTGAGTTACATGCTTGCTCAGCATGTAAAGTGTGTAAACATAATATTTGGCAGCTTGCCAGATGTTAACATTCCCCTGTTTTTATGCTTCATATAAAAAGCATCAAAGCAAGAGTTCTGTTGAATAGGTGACACATTTAATCTGAGGGTATATTATTTAACTCGTGTCATTACTAAAGAAAACATGTAACTGATCTTTTTTCTAGGGCTTGTACTGATGCCCAGAAACAGTCAACATCTCTGACAAGCCTTGAATTACCAACAGTACGGCTTGGATGGCAGGAAACTCATATAACATTAAATTTGGCCCATACACCTGGGCTTATAAAACCACATGCATTGATTATAAGAGGGTGCAAAATTATAATGAAGGGGGCTAAAGTGGTGACTCAGTGGTTAAGAGTATTGGCTGTTCTTCCAAAAGAACTGGCTTTGATTTCTGCTGGCACCCAGCACACATGTAGTACATAGACATACATGCAAGCAAAGCACCCATACATATAAAACAATAACTTTCTTTTAAAAGGTTGCTGATTTTAAAATAGTTATTAATGAGTTACATCCTTCTAAACACAAGTCTATTTGAAGGTGAAGCCTTTAATGTCTTTTAAAGCACTGTCACTTTCAGTGCTTTAAAAATGTCTCCAAGTTGTCCCTGTTAGAATATATGTGTCCTGCAAGCATCACCATATGTTTTACATTCTCCCAAACACTTAGGTATCAGACACTGTACTGGATTCATTCTCACCATTAACCATTTAGAAGAAATAGATCTTTTGAATGTTATATTCCATGCAGAAGAAACAATGAGGTCTTTGAGGAATGGAATAGGAGAGTGATTTGATTTGAAAGATAGGATTTGTTTTGCCTCAGAGTATGCCCAGAAAAGAGGGCATTTCATGGCACATGGAGTGATTAGGGTGTGGGCGCAGATCCTGGGTATCTAGGAGGGAAGGATATGCCTGTTCTGTTATGCTGATGGACCCTGAGCTGTACCACTTTCTTAGCCTGGTTGGAGGCAGTAATCTTCAGAGTCACTGGGAGATGCTGAGGCTCCTGCAGTTGCTCAGTCAAGTCTCTCCAGAGGGAAACTGACAGGGGACTAAGAAACAGAACTCAAATCTTTCACTACTCTTACATTGTTTTTAATAATCACATAATATTCATTGAAAAGACTATTTAGGAACATCTGTTGTTGATATTATATTATTTTAATATTAAAAGAACATTTGAAATGTATAAAAGCCATAATGATTTGAATTTAATTTATGCATAGTTTGGAAATCCTTGGTGATTTTCTATCAGTGCTGTTTGGCTAATAGTACAAATTTATCTCAAATGAAAGTTAAATAGCCTTCCTAAAGTCCTGAGCATTTTGGAGAACTCTGTAGTTAATATGTGGACCCACAGGAGTCTAACACAGGTGATATGTAATGCTAGGAAACTAAGTTTAAAACATGCTTCCCTACGGTTAAAGAAATGGCTCAGGGGTTAAGAGTGCTAGCCACTCCTTCAGAGGACCTGAGTTCAATTCCCAGCACCCACAGGGTGGCTCACAACCATCTGTGACTCTAGTCTTAGGGGATCTGACATTTTCCTCTGACGTCTGTGGGCATATAGTATACAGACACACATGTAGGCAAAGTAGACATAAGATGTAAATAAACATGTTTCTCTTTCATATTTTCATTCACATTTCAGAAGGAAAAAAATGGAGACTAAAGCTACTGTGTTACTGAAACTTCAAACAAGTTTTAATTAGTTTTTCTGACAGAGCAGTAAATCTTTAAATTAAAGAGTTCAGGAGTGCTTAGCCCCATAAATTCTCTAAGGCAATTTAAATAGAAATAAGCTTTAAATACATCATTCTTGGTGCTTCCCAGATGGCACCCAAAGTTGCCCCTTGACACATGTCAAACATAAATATGCAGCGAATCTCCCAGAATCCATCACAGACATTTAGAAAAATGAAATGTCATTATGTTAAGGAATTAAAAGACAAACTCTCGTGTTAGAAACTAGTACACACAAAATATCAAGAGGGGAATCAATGCTGTGTTCTTCTGTAATAAAAAGCTAACATTTACTGCTCTCATGAAACTGACCTGTTTTCCATTATTTTAATATTAATTCTTTTACCAACCTTATACAATGGTACTATTATTATTTCCATTCTACAGATGGGAAAACAGAACATTAAACATCTTTGAATAATACCCTAACAATATACCACGAGAAGAAACATGTACCAAGGCTATAAGTGTGTGTGTGATATTATTTTTCCGTTTTTTATTCGGTATTTATTTCAATTCCAATTCCAATGCTATCCCAAAAGTCCCCCACTCACTCTCCCACCCACTCACTCCCACTTCTTGACCCTGGCGATCTCCTGTACTGATGCATATAAAGTTTGCATGACCAGTGGGCCTCTCTTTCCACTGATGGCCCACTAGGCTATCTTCTCATACATATGCAGCTAGAGGCAAGAGCTCTTTGGGGGCAGGGGCAGTACTGGTTAGTTCATATTGTTGTTCCACCTATAGGGTTGCAGATCCCTCCAGCTCCTTGGGTACTTTCTCTACCTCCTCCAGTGGGGGCCCTGTGATCCATCCAATAGCTGACTGTGAGCATCCACTTCTGTGTTTGCTAGGCCCCAGCATAGCCTCACAAGAGACAGCTACATCATGGTCCTTTCAGCAAAATCTTGCTAGTGTATGCAATGGTGTCAGCGTATGGAGGCTGATTATGGGATGGATCCCCGGATATGGCAGTCTCTAGATGGTCCATCCTTTCGTCTCAGCTCCAAACTTTGTCTCTGTACCTCCTTCCATGGGTGTTTTGTTCCCAATTCTAAGAAGGGGCAAAGTGTCCACACTTTGGTCTTCATTCTTCTTGAATTTCATGTGTTTTGCAAATTGTATCTTATATCTTGGGTATTCTAAGATTCTGGGCTAATATCCACTTATCAGTGAGTACATATTGTGAGAGTTCCTTTGTGATTGGGTTACCTCACTTAGGATGATGCCCTCCAAATCATCCATTTGCCTAGGAATTTCATAAATTCATTCTTTTTAATAGATGAATAGTACTCCATTGTGTAAATGTACCACATTTTCTGTATCCATTCCTCTGTTGAGGGACATCTGGGTTCTTTCCAGCTTCTGGCTATTATAATTAAGGCTGCTATGAACATAGTGGAGCATGTGTCCTTCTTACTGGTAGGAATATCTTCTGGATATATGCCCAGGAGAGGTATTGTGGGATCCTCCTGTAGTACTATGTCCAAGTTTTTGAGGAACCGCCAGACTGATTTCCAGAGTGGTTGTACAAGCTTGCAATACCACTAACAATGGAGGAGTGCTCCTCTTTCTCCACATCCTCGCCAACATCTGCTGTCACCTGAATTTTTGATCTTAGCCATTCTGACTGGTGTGAGGTGGAATCTCAGGGTTGTTTGATTTGCATTTCCCTGATGACTAAGGATGCTGAACATTTTTTCAGGTGCTTCTCAGCCATTCGGTATTCCTCGGGTGAGAATTCTTTGTTAAGCTCTGCACCCCATTTTTAAATGGGGTTATTTGAATTTTTTTGGAGTCCACCTTCTTGAGTTCTTTATATATATTGGATATATTAGTCCCCTATCTGATTTAGGATAGGTAAAGATCCTTTTCCAATCAGTTGGTGGCCTTTTTGTCTTATTGACGGTGTCTTTTGCCTTACAGAAGCTTTGGTCCCATTTGTCAATTCTCAATCTTACAGCACAAGCCATTGCTGTTCTGTTCAGGAATTTTTCCCCTGTGCCAATATCTTCAAGGCTTTTCCCCATTTTCTCCTCTATAAGTTTCAGTGTCTCTGGTTTTATGTGGAGCTCCTTGATCCACTTAGATTTGACCTTAGTACAAGGAGATAGGAATGGATCAATTCACATTCTTCTACATGATAACTGCCAGTTGTGCCAGCACCATTTGTTGAAAATGCTGTCTTATTTCCAATGGATGGTTTTAGCTTCCTTGTCAAAGATCAAGTGACACCATAGGTGTGTGGGTTCATTTCTGGGTCTTCAATTCTATTCCATTGGTCTACTTGTCTGTCGCTATACCAGTACCATGCAGTTTTTATCACAATTGCTCTATAGTACAGCTTTAGGTCAAGTATGGTGAATCCACCAGGCGTTCTTTTTATCATTGAGAAGTTTTTGCTATCCTAGGTTTTTTGTTATTCCAGATGAATTTGCAAATTGCCCTTTCTAACTCGATGAAGAATTGAGTTGGAATTTTGATGGGGATTGCATTGAATCTGTAGATTGCTTTTGGCAAGATAGCCATTTTTACTATATTGATCCTGCCAATCCATGAGCATGGGAGATCTTCCCATCTTCTGAGATCTTCTTTAATTTCTTTCTTCAGAGACTTGTAGTTCTTATCATACAGATCTTTCACTTCCTTAGTTAGAGACTATTGAGAAGGGTGTTGTTTCCCTAATTTCTTTCTCAGCCTGTTTATTCTTTGTGTAGAGAAAGGCCATTGACTTGTTTGAGTTAATTTTATATCCAGCTACTTCACTGAAGCTGTTTACCAAGTTTAGGAGTTCTCTGGAATTTTTAAGGTCACTTATATATACTATCATATCATCTGCAAAAAAATGATATTTTTACTTCTTTCTTTCCAATTTGTATCCCCTTAATCTCCTTTTGTTGTTGAATTGCTCTGGCTAGGACTTCAAGTACAATGTTGAATAGGTAGGGAGAGAGTGGGCAGCCTTGTCTAGTCTCTGATTTTAGTGGGTTTTTCTTGGAGCTTCTCACCATTCACTTTGATGTTGGCTACTGGTTTGCTGTAGATTCCTTTTATCATGTTTAGGTATGGGCCTCAAATTCCTGATCTTTCCAAGATTGTTATCATGAATGGGTGCTGGATTTTGTCAAATGCTTTCTCAGCATCTAACAAGATGATCATGTGGTTTTTGTCTTTAAGTTTGTTTACAATGGATTATGGTGATGGATTTGTGTATATTAAACCATCCCTGCATCCCTGGAATGAAACATACTTGGTCAGGATGGATAATTGTTTTGATGTGTTCTTGGATTTGGTTAGCGAAAATTTTTTTAAAAAATTTTAATTAGGTATTTTCTTCATTTACATTTTCAATGCTCTCCCAAAACGTCCCCCATACCCTGCTCCCCCACCCCCAATTCCCCTACCCATCCACCAGGATGGATGATTGTTTTAATGTGTTCTTGGATTTGGTTAGCGAGAATTTTATTGAGTATTTTTGAATCAATATTCATAAGGGAAATTGGTCTGAAGTTCTCTTTGTTGGATCTTTCTGTGGCTTAGGTATCAGAGTAATTGTGGCTTCATAGAATGAATTGGGTAGAGTACCTTCTACTTCTATTTTGTGGAATAGTTTGTGCAGAACTGGAATTAGATCTTCTTTGAAGGTCTGATACAACTCTGCACTAGACCCATCTGGTCCTGGGCTTTTTTTGGTTGGGAGTCTATTAATGACTGCTTATATTTCTATAGGGGATATTGGACTGTTTAGATCATTAACCTGATCCTGATATAACTTTGGTACCTGGTATCTGTCTAGAAATTTTTCCATTCATCCAGGTTTTCCAGTTTTGTTGAGTATAGCCTTTTGTAGAAGGATCTGGTGGTGTTTTGGATTTCTTCAGGATCTGTTGTTATGTCTCCCTTTTCATTTCTGATTTTATTAATTAGGATGCTGTCCCTGTGCCCTCTAGTGAGTCTGGCTAAGGGTTTATCTATCTTGTTTTTTCTCAAAGAACCAGCTCCTCATTTGATTGATTCTTTGAATAGTTCTTGTTTCCACTTGGTTGATTTCACCCTTGAGTTTGATTATTTCCTGCCATCTACTCCTCCTGGGTGAATTTTTTGTTCTAGATCTTTTAGGTGTGTTGTCAAGCTGCTAGTGTGTGCTCTCTTTATTTTCTTTTTGGAGGTACTCAGAGCTATGAGTTTTCCTCTTAGAAATGCTTTCATTGTGTCCCATAAGTTTGGGTATGTTATGGCTTAATTTTCATTAAACTATAAAAAGTCCTTAGTTTCTTTCTTTATTCCTTCCTTGACCAAGGTAACATTGAGACAAGTGTTGTTCAGTTTCCACGTGAATGTTGACTTTCTATTATTTATATTGTTATTGAAGATCAGTCTTAGTCCATAGTGATCTGATAGGATGCATGGGACAATTTCAATATTTTTGTATCTGTTGAGGCCTGTTCTGTGACCAATTGTATGGTCAATTTTGGAGAAGGTCGCATGAGGTGATGAGAAGAAGGTATATCCTTTTGTTTTAGGATAAAATGTTCTGTAGATATCTGTTAAATCCATTTGTTTCATAACTTCTGTTAGTTTCACTGTGTCCCTGTTTAGTTTCTGTTTCCATGATCTGTCCATTGGTGAAAGTGGTGTGTTGAAGTCTCCCACTATTATTGTGTGAGGTGTAATGTGTGCTTTGAGCTTTACTAAAGTTTCTTTAGTGAATGTGGCTGCCCTTGTATTTGGAGCATAGATATTCAGAATTGAGAGTTCCTTTTGGAAGATTTTACCTTTGAGTATGAAGTGCCCCTCCTTGTCTTTTTTGATGACTTTGGGTTGGAAGTCGATTTTATTAGATATTAGAATGGCTACTCTAGCCCGTTTCTTCAGACCATTTGCTTGGAAAATTGTTTTCCAGCCTTTCATTATGAGGTAGTGTCTGTCTTTTTCCCTGAGATGGGTTTCCTGTAAGCAGCACAATGTTGGGTCCTGTTTGTGTAGCCAGTTTGTTAGTCTATGTCTTTTTATTGGGGAGTTGAGTCCATTGATATTAAGAGATATTAAGGAAAAGTAATTGTTGCTTCCTATTATTTTTGTTAAAGTTGACATTCTGTTCTTGTGGCTGTCTTCTTTTAGGTTTGTTGAAGGATTACTTTCTTGCTTTTTTTAGGAGTTGGTTTCCGTCCTTGTATTGTTTTTTTTCTCTGTTATTATCCTTTGAAGGCCTGGATTCGTGGAAAGATAATGTGTGAATTTGCTTTTGTCTTGGAATACTTTGGTTTCTCTATCTACGGTAATTGAGAGTTTTGCTGTGTATAGTAGCCTGGGCTGGCATTTGTGTTCTCTTAGTGTCTGTATAACATCTGTCCAGGATCTTCTGGCTTTCATAGTCTCTGGTGAAAAATCTGGTGTAATTCTGTTAGGCCTGCCTTTATATGTTCTTGACCTTTTTTCCCTTACTGCTTTTAATATTCTATCTTTATTTAGTGCATTTGTTGTTCTGATTATTATGTGTCGGGAGGAGTTTCTTTTCTGGTCCAGTCTATTTGGAGTTCTGTAGGCTTCTTGTAAGTTCATGGGCATCTCTTTCTTTAGGTTTGGGAAGTTTACTTCTATAATTTTGTTGAAGATATTTGCTGGCCCTTTAAGTTGAAAATCTTCATTCTCATCTACTCCTATTATCGGTTGGTTTGGTCTTCTCATTGTGTCCTGGATTTCCTGGATGTTTTGAATTAGGATCTTTTTGCATTTTCTTTGATTGTTGTGCCGATGTTCTCTATGGAATCTTCTGCACCTGAGATTCTCTTCCATCTCTTGTATTCTGTTGCTGATGCTCGCATCTATGGTTCCAGATTTCTTTCCTAGGGTTTCTACCTCCAGCATTGCCTCACTTTGTGTTTTCTTTATTGTGTCTACTTCCCTTTTTAGGTCTAGAATGGTTTTGTTCATTTCCATCACCTGTTTTTGGATGTGTTTTCCTGTTTTTCTTTAAGAACTTGCAACTCTTTAGCAGTGTTCTCCTGTATTTCTTTAAGTGAGTTATTAACGTCCTTCTTGATGTCTTCTACCATCATCATGAGATATGCCTTTAAATCTGGGTCTAGGTTTTCGGGTGTGTTGGAGTGCCCATGACTGGCTGAGATGGGAGTGCTGGGTTCTGATGATGATGAGTGGTCTTGGTTTCTGTTAGTAAGATTCTTATGTCTGCCTTTCACCATCTGGTAATCTCTGGAGTCAGTTGTTATAGTTGTCTCTGGTTAGAGCTTGTTCCTCTTGTGATTCTTTTATTCTCTACCAGCAGACCTGGGAGACTAGCTCTCTCCTGAGTTTCAGTGGTTAGAGAACTCTCTGCAGGCGAGCTCTTCTCTTGCAGAGAAGATGCACCGATATCTGGCATTCAGACTTGCCTCCTGGCAGAAGATGAAGGCCCAAAACAGGGCCTGTCCCAGAAACTGTTAGCTTCTGTAGTCCACACTCTCACCTGTGCAGACTAGTCTAGGCAGGATCCAGGAACCAAGATGGCTCCATCAGGTACTCCAGCAAAGCCCTCTTGGGCAGGGTGGACACCTCTCCTCTGGCAGGGAAGGTGCCCGGATGTCTGGAGCCTGAATCAGGGTCTGCCTCAAAAGCTCTGCGGCTCCAGCTTGTCCCAGAAGCTGTAAGCTTCTGTAGTCCACACTCTCACCTGTGCAAACTAGTTTCCTTGGGATCTGGGAATCAAGATGGCTCCCGCAGATCGTGATATTTTTTTTTATGTTTTAGTTATGTGGCATATGCGGTCTTCACCTCCAACGACCACGGCCCGTTGCAGCCATTTTTGTACTATGTCAGATTGCCTAGTGTTCAGGACTAGAATCAACACCCAACCCAGGATCCATCAATAAATGACAAATGGCATCTGGTATACCATCTCCCAGTTCTCTTTACCCATGGGTAAAATAGCTTTGATGTTCACATTCTATGATGGCCACCATGTTCTTGAGTATAATTGAACTTCAGCTACCCACATTATAAATTCATTGGAAAGTCATAATTTATCCTCTTCTTCCTATTCCCCTTTTTTCTTTTTTAAAAATGTATTTATTTACATTTTATCTGTATGGGTGTTTTTGCATACATACACACACACACACACACACACACACACACACACACACACACATATATATATATATATATATATTAGTATGGAGGCATTGCCTATGTAGGCTAGGGGAAGGCATTAGAAGCCCTGGGATTGGAATGATAGATGATTGTGAGCTGCCATGTATGTTGTGGTTATTATTATTCTGGGGGTTTGCTACATCCCCTTGTTGCCTTTAGCTATCCATTAGGGGTTTCTACTCCACTGAGACCATACAAAATAATTCCCAAATAAAATACGCAAAAACCTTTAGATTTCTAATAAGATTTAAAGCACTAGAGTTGGGCAGATATCAATCCTCTATGCTGTTTTGTCTACTTCTCCGTGGTGATTCCTGAGACATCACTTGCCATTTTCTGCCTAAACCACTCCTGCCAGGCCTCATGGCCATGTGCTCTATCCCATGGTGACCTCTTCCTTCTTTCTCCTCTTGATCTCAAATTCAGACCACAAGCCTGGGAACCTTCACTCCACCCACGTGTCTTTTGTCTAGTCCAGATTGTAGGCACCTTTATTAGCCAGTCAGAGATAACCTGGGGAGAAACGTTTACATAGTATATTTTGATGTATTTGAGGATCCCCTTGTCAGGGGCAACCAGCTCTTGGGGGCCAGTATTTAGTATCTGAATACACAGCTACACCAGACCAACCGCCCCCTACACATTTGGGTGCTGGAACAGAACCTGAATCCTCTGTAAAAGCAGTATATACTCTGGATTCTAGTCTTCTCACTTTCTCACTATGTGGCAGTGATTTCTAAGGTTACTTGTAGTCGTGTTCTTGTCTTGGGGTCAATTTCTGGCACAACAGACACTAAAAAGAGTGCCCTAGCCAGGATTAAACTAAGACAGCCTAGCTGTGGGGGCTGTGTTCTTTACCATTGTGATGTGTTATCTGTTTTCCAAAATCTAGTGTGTATGTTGCAGAAAGCCACTCAGGAAATGACAGGAAGAATTATTGCACTTATATAACTTATAACTTCTTGTCAAGAGCCAAGAGAAATCTGAACTTTGACTCCTTGTCTGCATCACCTATTTTTCGTTATGCTGTGACAAATGCCTGATAAAGGTAACCCGAGGGAGGATAGGTTGGTTCTAGCTACCACTTCATACAGACTGTTGTTGAGAACAGAGCATCAGGGGCATTAATGAGGCTGGTCACATTGCATCTGTAGTCAGGAAGCAGAGAGCAATGAATGCTGGTTTCTCTCTTTCTCTCTCTCACTTTTATATTTATTTTTACCATTTCTTATTTGTGATTCTGCGTTGTGTAGAATGTGTGTGGAGGGGTCCACAGAGGTCAGAAGAGGGTATCCTATTTCCTGGGGTGGAGATAGATACAGGCAGTCATGAGCTACCCATCACGGGTGTGGGATGTCCCTAGGGTGAACTCTCATTCTAGTATTCTTAGCCTGTGAGCAATCTCTTCAGCACCATCTTTTTTTTCTTAAACATTTATTTGTGTGTGAGTCCCCATGTGCATAGACATAACGTCATATAAGCGGTGGCTGATTTGTAAGAGTTTATTCTCTTCCATCTGTGGATCCCAAAGATCAAAATCATCCTGTTAAGTCTTGGAGGCAAGTGTCTTTACCCACTGAGCTGTCTTGCCATGCCCCAGCCTTCCCCTTTCCTTCATCCTGAAATCCCAGCCTATGTAATGGTGCCACCCACATTCAGGGAGAGTGTTCCCTCAATTAAACCTCACTGGATAGGGACTTATACATATGCCCAAGTGAATTCAAATCCAGGCAATTTGATTATGAATACAAACACTGGCTAATGAATTTGCATGCCACAATTAAATAAAGACTGTTAGACAATGTGAGCCCTCCTGGAGCCTTCAGGGACAGAGGGCTTTATGTTCTATAGGTAGCTTTGGCATTTGCATTGGCACCACAACACCTATGGCCAGCAGAGTAATGCAAATGAGTGAAGACAACCGAATGTACAGTGTTGTATAATAGGTAAGAAAGCCTAAGCTAAGGAAGCTAACCATTTAGTGTAGTCTATTGGGGACTGTTGTATTGCCATGAAGAGACATCAGTGACCAAAGCAACTTATAAGAGAAAGCATTTCATTGGGACCTTACCCACAGTTTCAGAGGATTAATACATGGCTATCATTGTGAGGAGCATGGCAACACACAGGCAGACATGGTGCTGCAGAAGTAGCTGAGAGCTCATAATTGATCTGCAAGTACCAGGCAAAGAGAGAGACAGAGACACAGAGGTAGAGAGACAGAGAAGTTTTCAAAGCTGTTATTCAAAAATCCCTACAAAGCAACTTGAAAGATGTGCAGGGGCTGGTGATGTATCTCAGTTGGCTGAGTGCTGACTTAGCATACACACAGCCCTGGGCTTGATCTCAAGCTCCATATAAAACCGTGAGCTGTTATACACAACTGCTATACAGAACTTAGGAGGTAAAAGCAGAGGATCAGAAATTCAAAGACATCTTTGGCAACACAGCAAATGTGAGGCAAGCCTGGGGTGGGTGAGACACTGTCACAGAAGGAATGAAAGGAAGGAATGGAGGGAGGGAGGGAGGGAGGGAGGGAGGGAGGGAGGGAGGGAAAAAAAGAAAGGAAGGGGTGCAGGGCACTATCCAGAATGGAAAACCATCCTTCAACACTGAAATCAAGAAATATGTTCAGGCTTTTATCACAAAGTAAAGTCCCCATACTGTGCATGAAGGAAATGGCGAAACAAATTGCAAAATTCTAAGAATGTTTCTTCTCAGGTTTTATAGTTTTAATTTAAAAACAAACATTTTTTTTCTTTAATGCTCACAATAAACCTGCTACTGACTGTGATAAAGGTTAGGCATTTATAATTGAAGAAAATATCTCGGAAATTTGCCATTCGTTTTTTAAATGTTCAATTTCCCCCTTCCTGTCTTTTTAGGGTGGTTTATATGATGTAAACCAGCCACTGTTGAAGCTAAAAACAAAGAGACGCTGTGAGCTTAGAACTCAGCTTCAAGAAAACGTCTGAGAATTACCAGAGTTATAGCATGTTCACCCACATGACACAATATATATTTGTTTCAGAATTTTGTATATTTTCTAGTAGAGGAACATGCATAATTTGAGCACATTTCAAAGCTTGAACTAATATTACACTTTTAGACACACCATGCATAGCATCAGGGTAGCTCTGTTTATGGTCTGGTTGATACCTGAGAAAGGATATGTACCAAGTTCTACCATATCAAATTACAGTGGAACTACATTGTTAATTTGTTATGTTAAGAAATCCTAAAGCAAATCCATTTGGGAATAAACAAGAATAAAACTGTGTTAAATAAATGCCCTGGTGAGTGGATAGTCTTAGTCAGAGACTTTCTAGGAACTTTGGGATCCTAGTGATAATGGAGTGTCTCTCTCTCTCTCTCTGTGTGTGTGTGTGTGTGTGTGTGTGTGTGTGTGTGACTTGTAATAAGGGTGGAGAAACTGCCCTAGAGACTCTAAAAGATCTCCATTCAAATGTCTCCCTTCTACAACCCAGTGCCTAACAATATTAGAAGTTAAGGTTTTGTTCTTGGCTTGTGTTAGTTAAAAATATTTTATAACTTATTTATGGTTCTTTATTCTTCCTTTAAAGATAAATATAACAGGCAAAATTATGTACTTATTTTTGTATTTTGGAGTTAGTAATTCAAAAATATATTGGCTACAACATTTATTAGAATGACTTTAAAATACAATGTTGGGCTGGGAGATGGTTCAGTGGGCATCATGCTTACCACACAAGCATGAGGACCTGAGTTCAGATTCCTGAAACCCATGTAAATTCAATCAAGGTAATATGCATCTGTAACCCCAAGGATCCTACTGGAATATAGGGAATGGAGACAGGGAACCCTAGAAGCCAGCAGACTGCTAAGTCTGGCATATCTAGTAGCCAACAAGACCATGACTCACACAGGTGAAAAATGAGGACTGGTAGCTAAGGTTGTACTCAGACAAACATAGGTGCACACGAAACCCCTCCCCTTGTGTGTGTGGGGAAGGGGGAGGGAGGGAGGAGGGGGAGACAGAGAGAGACAGAGAGGGAGAGGGAAATGAAGAGATTAAAATTCTGATGTTGAAGGGCACTCTAACGGGCCAGCTGAAGCACATCAACGATTAGAACTGACCTAGAATACTAACACATTTCCAAAGGACAGTTTCCTGATTATAGCCACCTCTTCATGTCGTTGGAGAACATAACAGTAGGGTGGCCTCAAGCATTTGAGTGCTTTTGGAGTAACTGGCACACATGTGTGAATCAGTCAAGTTGAAATATTTCAGAGTAGCTATTGTAACTGTAAATAAGTTAATTGAGATGTATTGACTTTGGGTCTGGGCTTCTTTGTGTGGCTTTATTAACCTTGCTGCAAGGCTGTTGTTTGTTTGCTTGCTTTAGTTTGTTAGTTGTTTAAAATAAATTGATTTTTAAACCGAAGAAGTAGGCAAAGAGGCCTCCTCATCTTTCAAATTACATTGTGGGCCAACCACTGTGCTTCCATTTGGCTCTGGCTATCCTAGTCCATAAGCCATATGACAAAAGGAAACTGGGAATAAGATTTTGCTAAATGCCTCTGAAAGAGAAGCCCAGAGGGGTTTTTACAGTTGTCTGTAAAAGCATGCACCTCTGTCATCTCCATGTGATTATGCTTTTCCCTTTGGTCTTAGCATTTGTATATAAGAGCTCTTACAGTGTAGTTGGGCCTGAGTTTTCATGAGTTATTTTCTCAATTTAATACACATAGACACAGACACACACAGACACACACCTTCTTAGTAAATCTTCAATGCATTAGTTGCCATTTATCATCTCTTCAAAGGAGATAAGTATAACTAAATCTGTGCTAACACCTGATAGTGGTCTACTTGTAGGACCTATTCTTCCCTCAGTAACTGGAATTAGGCAGGCATTTATTTCCCCTGCCATCTAGTGAGAGAGAACTAGGCATGTAACCTAGTCTTGGCCAATGAGTTATAGCAGATTATCTCAGAATCTGCCTCTGGGAACCATTCTCTGTTCACAGCACCTGTAAGAGTAAGTCTTCCTCTTGTCCAGTGGTTCTCAATTTTCCTAAAGCTGCAACACCTTAATACAATTCCTTGTGTTTTGTTGACCTATAACCATAAAATTATTTCATTGCTAATTTATAACTGTAATTTTGCTATTGTTATGGATCCTCATGTAAATATCTGATATGCAACCTCAAAGCATCATGACCCACAGGTTTGAGAATCACTGCTATAGCTTCAAGTAAATGAGACAATGATACATATTGTGGCTACAGATGCCTTGCCACTAGCCAGTGGAGGAGTGTAGGGCTCCCAAAACTGTCAAAAACTTGGGCTAGAACCTAAACATACTGTATCTGGATGGGAAGCTGACTCTAGGCTTCCTGTTATGTAAGATAATGATCTGATTGTTCTTATAGAGTTGGGTTTTCTGTCTTGTTATAGAAGGCAATTTAGCTGATTCAGATATACTATGGACAATATTCATAGTTACCAATCATCTCATTTAATGTATTTAATCTGGTTACTCATCTACTCTTGCTGTCAGATAATCATATAATAATTGCTAATTTTCTCTGTGTTCACAGAAACATCCATTATTGATATATAGGACAGTTGGCTGGTTAATTCTCCATACTACTTCTATATGTCACTACTATAGTGGCAGCTGTGTAAATTCATCCAAAACAGTGTTGAGTAAGTTGCTCAAACAAAAGGAAGGAAGGAAGGAAGGAAGGAAGGAAGGAAGGAAGGAAGGAAGATAAGTTGGTCTGGGCCCAATTATAAGATGAGCTATCTTCTTCATA
This sequence comes from Mus musculus, assembly GCF_000001635.26. Classification (NCBI taxonomy): domain Eukaryota; kingdom Metazoa; phylum Chordata; class Mammalia; order Rodentia; family Muridae; genus Mus; species Mus musculus. The sequence goes on along the minus strand of NC_000067.6, from coordinate 80,345,687 downwards.
CTAGAGATGAGAATTGCTTCAGGGTGCTGGAGAGGTGGCTCATTAGGTAAGAGCACTTGCTGTACAATTATGAGAACCCAGAAGTTGAGGAGAAAATGACAGTGAAAGTCAACCAGCATGCAGAGCCTAGGTTATTTACTGCCAATGTCCCTGATTGTTCTACTACCTTGTGTCCTTCAGTCATCCACTCAAAGGTTTTCCAGTGGATCTGCTTATCTATATCACCTGTGCACATCCTCACACTGAAGGATCAGTCAAGCCACTTTGGCTAACATGGTTGAAAGTGACAACTGCTTATCCACTAAGACCACCTCCAGTCAGAAATTCCCCTTAAAACAAAAGATTAGGAAGCTAATAAGAAGCATGCTTTCTCCCCAAGAACAAACACTACTTTCTTCACTGTCATAATTAATTTAACCTTAAAAATTCAAGGATCTGTAGTAGCTGTTCTAAGAAACCTGAAGGTTTACGTAGGGTAGGCACTTCTCATGAGAATTCCAACCACGGAGAGGTAGCACTCCTAACACACTTACACATAAAAATTCTGGTTTGGGTTTGCTCTTTTTTTTGTTTGTTTGCTTATTTGTTTGTAGCTCAGTTAAATGTAAAGTTGTCAGATTCATTTTAACAAGATGTCCGTGTTACAACCATCTCAGACTGCCCACTTGGTGGGTGGATCCTTAAAGAATGACTGGCTCCAGAATGTGGTGGCATAGTCAACTTTTCTAGGAATTATTTCATTATACCACCTGGGGGCCAGGTGTGGCTCTGTTGGTTTTGATACTTTTTAGTTAGGTAGTGTTAATTCTTTCTACCAGTGCTGCTTTAATTCACTTGCATTATGCTTTCTACCAGCTTTAGATAGAAGAATTAAGCATACAGTTTCACTTTGGACAATGAAAACAAGAGCTTACTGAAGACATTTAAGAACAATGCTATTTTATTACCCTTGTTGGGGGCTAGTTTATACAATTACTAAATGTAGAATAAAATGTAGACTATTTGCTTTTATGGCTCTCTGGCACCATGCTATATCTCAAGTACAAAATTGCATTACAAAGAATGAGCTGATGAGTTATAAATCTCAACATATACTTTCGCTGTCATGAATGCAAGCAGTGAACATTCATAATTGTCCCCTGGAGGCTTCTTGCAATTTTACTGTTACAATGTTATCGGTAAGAGGAAATTATTTTCCTTGGAAATAAAATAATGAGGAAGTTAGCATGATGGCCCAACAGGTAAAAGAGCATGCACTACAAACCTGCTAACCTGAGTTCAAACCCCAGAATCCACATGAAGGTGAAGGAAAGAACTGTGTCACTCAGTCCTACTTTGATCTTCACACACACACACACACATTATGGCTAATAAGTAATTAAAAAAACATATGGGTGCAATGCCAATAACTGAGAATTTATATTCTGCCAAGATATATATATATATATATATATATATATGTGTGTGTGTGTGTGTGTGTGTGTTTATGTTTTATTCACAAAAGATTCACTTGGTGGAATAAACAGAACACTGTCTACGTCAATGATGAAGTTTCTAGAATTGTCCACCAGATTATATTTAGCATGAAAGTATGATGGAGAAGGGGATGTGTTTTTATGAAGTGATTAGGTATGTGGATTTTTCTTTAGTTCAAACTGCTAACTTTATTTTGTCCTCTCATAGGTGTCATACTTCTTGTCTCAGGACATAAAAAGAAAAGGTAGACAGTAAAGTCTTTATAGTCAATTTTTAGTGGTTGGTTTGCTAATTTGTCAGTTTATTCTGATTTCCCTCTGATTACATGGCATCTTACAATTTGATGTAAACACACAGTTACCAGGCATCTGAACAACTTTTGACCTGAAATAGTTATAAGGAGACAAAGAAGTAAGAACTAGCTCCGTCATGAAGGAGTTGGGACTCTCTATTTGTCTTTCTAATCTGAAAAGCATAGAACTTCCCTTCTCATGGTCTTGGTCCATTCAAAACCATAAAATTCTAATTGAATTGCTAGGCTGTAAGCTGATTTAATAACTACTATCTTTACAATCAAACACGTGAGTCTGCAGCAGTGATTACAATGGCTTGGTTTCCTGGATACCTAGAGACTCATGGCCAAGAAGTGGCTGCTATTCCCTTTCATAGGCTCTTCATACCTTATGGTGCTTTTTACAGTCTGGGACTTAGATGAGGGGCTGGCTCACCCAGCTGCCTGACCTGACCTGCCTGACTGCATGTCCTCCTCTGGATAATGGAACTGAGGCCACTGTTTCCCTGTGTCAGGACACTGTCAGCAAGAGTAGGAATAATAACTGTCAGGCATGCAAGATCTAGTGTGTTTTCATTGCACTGTGCTTGCTCTGCTAGGAAGGTGGCTGCTTGCACAAAAGATAATTATCTGAAAGGTCATCTTCATTGGAAGTGAGGGACCACCATGGGGCAAAGAATAGTCTACTGACATAGAGGTCTTTTCATATATATTTTTGAGGATGCTGCTTCCCTAAGAAAGAAAACAAATCTCTGATTTCTGAGGTGAAGCACACAGAAAATTATTGCTTAGTTCAACTTGGGACTGTGGTTCCTAATTTTGTGATATAGAAAAGGACTTTTATGTTCTATGATGGTGGGTCTCAACTCATTCATTTATTCTAGTACTTCACATCTATACTAGCAATTTAGTAAATATTTGATTAAACAAATGAATGGACAAATCAGCAAATTTCTCAATGAGATTAATTTTGAAGCATTTTTTGGTAGTTTTTTGGTGGTTAAAATCCAAACAGTTGATAGTGATTCTTTTAAATGCATTTAAATTTTGCTTAAGTAACACAAACATGGAAATCTGTGTTTGTAAAACAAATGAAAATAGCTATATAGTTTTGCAAGTGAATAGCAATAGGTCATAAGGTAGTTAATTCCTCTATTCTGGCTTTGGGTGGTTTCCCAAGTTCATGGAAAAACGAGAAAGATTAGGGCAATGCACTGATTTTCATAAGGCTAAACCTTTCAATGTAGAATAGTTTTTGTTATTTTTTAAAAAACTTGCAAATAAAGCATCACCTTCATAAGACTCCATGAACTTCTGAAACACCTGGAACATGGCATTTAGAAAGGAAGCTGTGGAGTGTCACATTACAATTTTACACTTTTACTATTCACGCACTTATTCACCACCAAAAGCAACAAAACAAAAAACAAAACAAAACAAAAAAACCAAAACAAGATCCATGACAGCATTATAACTAAAAATAAGATTTTTAAATCCTCCTTCATAACTGTGTGCATTACCTGCAGTCAAGTCAGTCCTTCCTGATATTCTTATATCCAGGGTTGCTTCTTTCTCCATACCCACATGCATCTTTGACTGCATATTACAAATACTATTGGCTTTTTCTCATGAGAGAGAACATGCAGTTCTTTCGGGAAAGCTGATAAAGTGGCAGAGCTTAGATTAAAGCCAATGGCTTAAAATGTATATTGTAATAAGAAATAGAGCCATATGATAGGACAGCCAATAGAAAAAGGTTTTATATCCTGATAATTATGGAAATGGCAATCAATTAGCATACTAGTTATAAACAACTATGCATCACTCACTATATTCATCAGAGCCCTTCCTTGTTTTACTTAACCCATTCTTGATATTTTATTTTTAGCTTAACTCTCTAAGCTTAGTCATTACAAATAATTTAGGGTCAATTCAACCATAAATAAACAAGCTTTATCAAGTTTTCCCTTTTGGAGGGCGGGGGTGTGTGAAGGGTGTTCAAGACAGGGTTTCTCTGTGTAGCCCTGGCTGTCCTGGAACTCACTCTGTAGACCAGGCTGGCCTCGAACTCAGAAATCCACCTGCCTCTGCTTCCCAAATGCTGGGATTAAGGTCATGGGCCACCAATTTCAATTGTAGGTGCTAATCCCAACAACAGTTCACTCAAAATGGGAAGATCCAAAACTGGGAGAATCTCAGATTTCCCAGGGGCGTTGGAAACAGCAAATGAGCAAGTATGCAAGGTAGATGTAGGATTCATACTGAATTAGAAGCCAAAAGCAGTCGAATTGGACATTTCGACTATAGGATAAGAGTCCCCGAACAAATAGAAAAATGTCTCCAAACCTACAGCAAACTTAATTTCACAGTGCTTTTGGTTTTAATGATCTATACTGTTCTTGGAAATGGTCGTATGTTTAACACAATATTGTAGTATATTAGGCATTTGTTTTATTTCGGCACAAACAAAAACCGGGTTTTAACATTAGTGGGCTCTGGATCCTCCAGAAGGTATCAACTAATGAACAAACCCAGGAGCTTGTACAGTGTAAGAAGGCCGGGTTGATTCTGAGGCGCTGCAACACCTAGCTAAAAACAGGACACTGGTTTCGCAGTCTGCAGGTAACTCAAGCACAAACCCTGCTTTCAAGTTTCTGGCTGGGCTCAAGTACCCATCCCTAGGCCACGTGCCCTAGAAAAACACAGGAGCAGTTCTAGGACGTAGAACCTTCCTCCTCGCACCCCACGCCCTTTCCCAGGACTACCTACCTACTAGGGCCAAGCTCAGCCCCGCCAGCCCACAACACAACACTCCCCTCTCCCCCTTCCGGAAATTCCCCCGCCCACTACCCACGTGACCCACCACCTTCGCGCTCCACCAATCAGAAGCCACCTCAGCCTACTGGGGTCTCCGACGCTCCTCTTTTGAAAACGCAGCCTACGTCTCCTGCACCAGGCCCCGCCCCCCAGGGCGCTGACTACGCCCATTCCTTAATCCACCCCTCTCCCCCCTCCCCACCACGTTCAGACCCCACTTCTCCCTGCGCCCTCCCTTCCCGGGCTTCGCCCCACCCCGCCCCCGACCGCGCGCCCGCCCCGATCTCGCGAGATCTGACGTGCCCGCCGCGGCCTCCCGCCTCCCCTCCCGTCCTCCCGCCCCCTCCCCCATCTCTCCACTCTCCGCTCTCCTCCCTCCCTCCTCCCCCCTCCACCCTCTGGGCCGGATCTCGTCTCGCTGAGGCGGAGGAGGAGAAGGAGGAGGAGGACGTTCGGCCTGCGCAGTGAGATGTTTGTCCGTCGCCGCCGCCGCCGCCATCGCGGAGGAGCGCGATAAAGGGAGCCGAGCCCGGCGCGAGGGGAAGCCCGCGGAGCCGCCGCGCCAGCGCAGCCCCCGGCCGAGCCCGAGCCGCCCGAGCCCGAGCCGCCGCCCCCGCCGCCGCGGCCGCCCAGGGGCCGGCCCGCCGCCCAGCCCAGCCCGGGGGCCGCGCCGCCGCCCCCCGCCGAGCCCCGCGGCTGCCCTCCCGCCTTCAATGTGACACCGGCGCCTCCGAGTGCGAGCCGCAGCCGCCGCCGCCGTCAGCGCCGCCGCCGGGGAGGGGCCGAGCACCATGTCGAATCTGAGCAAAGGCACGGGCAGCCGGAAGGACACCAAGATGCGGATCCGGGCCTTTCCGGTGAGTCGGTCCTCGGCGCCCGGGACCGGGAGCCGCGGCCCGGAGCCGCACGCGAGGCCGGGGCTGAACTCCGCCAACAGGCCGCAGCCGGCCTCCCCTCCCCCCACGGCCGCCGCCGGTGGCGGAGCGCGAGGCTTCCCGGCAACGGGGCGGCGCGGGGCCGGGTCGGCCACCTCCGGGGCCGTTCCCCGCGCCCCGGCCGCCCCGGGGCCTCCTTCGCTCGGGCCTCGGGGGCCGCGGCCCTGAGGGGATGCGCGCTGTGGCCGCCGCACCCGTCGCGTGGGGCGTGTGTGTAACTTTTAGCGTGCGGTTTCCAGAAGGAGCCGGCTCGGCTTTTACGGCGGTGGGGAGGACTGTCCACCTCTGCTCGACTCCGTAGTCAGGGGCGGTCTTGCCATCCCACTGCCCCACTCACTGACAGAGATGCTAGAAATGCCCACTGGCAAAACACTAGGAGCATAGTATTTATAGCATCCTTGATCCTGCAAAGCTTCCTAAGCGCTTGACCCACTCCGGTTCAGAATCGCCCCTCCACTTCTTGGAGGGCCAGGCACAGCTTTTCCGTGTCTTAGTCAAGGAGGTCCCCAAGAATAGTTGCCACTCAGACTTGTTTTACCTTGTACGTTTTTAGCGACAGCAAACATTTGCTCTTCAGAAACTTTTCCTCTTGGCGTTACGTTGAGTCATAGGCTTGCGGTGTTTAGTAGATGGAGTAGTATGTAACTTTGGATGTCATGCCTCGATCAGATAGCCAGTGGCAGGCAATTAAAATGTCCTGTTGTAACAAACTGGACGTACTTGCTCGTGTCGCTACAGTGACAGGTAAATGTCAAATAGACAAGCCATCAGTGGAGCAGAATTGTAAAAGTAAAACGGAGGGAGGTTGTTTTTCCCTTCTAAGACTCATAAGCATTCTGTCGTGTGGGAGGGGAAGGGGGCCTTTGTCATCACTTTTTGAACAGGCTTTTCCTGAAGTACCCTTTGCTGTGAGGAATGAAAGACCACGATAGTATTGTCTGAGTTAAGTAACTTTGCCTTGGAGAACTTGAGGGCCTCTGAATTCCTCATCCCAAAGAAGTGTACAAGCGATGCAGAATTGTGACTTTGCAAGGGACATATTGTCAGCATGTAAAAACTTGCACCTTTATGTAAATAAATGGGCTCTATGTTAACATGTAGGGTATAATCAGGAGGACGAGATACTTTAATAATAATTGCATTATGAACGATTTTTTTAAGTAAATAAGAGATTACACCAGAAAGTGAGAAATGCTAGAAACACAGTGCCAATAAAGGTAACTATTATGTTTTCCTTTGTAATTGGACAGTGAGCCAGGTTTATGAACTTGAATAATTTCCCTACCTAATCAACCACCCAAGTGATTGTCAAATCCACATCCTTCCCTCTTTTTTTTTAAGCGAATTCAGACATGGTTGTTTTTTATGTTTTAATTTTTTTTTAATCAACTATGACACTGATTTTTCTAGGAAATATTTACTCTTGGTTCTGTTGTTTCTTTGTTGTTTAGTAAAATGTGAAAGAGCTTATATTTGACCAGTTAATATTTTTCAGAGTAACCGGTTCTACCTTTATCTGTGTTTGCAGCTCTTTGACCTCTAGGTTTCTCTACTTGAACCTGTTTTCCTCTCCCCATATACTGAGTACTGTATGCAGGCACTGTTTATTCCTAGAGCTTTAGGACTTAGCAGTAGATGTGAAAAAGGAAAAGATCAGTGGTTTCTGGAGCTAGCATTAGGGATTAGAAGCAGGAAGAGAATTTTGTACCATTAGCTGAATGAAGATGGTATTAGTGTGTGATAGGCTAGTACTAAAACTGAGATTTTTGTTTTGTTTTTTGTTTGTTTTCCAGTTCATAAGTAAATAACCATAAGTTGTTCCCATTGAAATAATTGGCTATTGTTGAGGCTAAATAATGCTCCAGTGATATTTTATTGAGTTCTGGGAAGTGAGTCCATTAGGCTGTCAGAATTGCTTTCATTCAGATTAGATGTCTTGTATATAAGTACAACCCACTTGGATTCTTAGAAGTTAAAATACATAGTATTTCATACACAAAAAATACCATTTATGTTTATTACATGTGTGTATTCCTACAACTGTTATGTGTTATACTATGTGGATATGTAGTTAGCTATAAGTAATGGCAGTTGCTCATTTCAGGTTTTTTATAAAATGGATGTATAAAAGGAATGAAGTAAGTTTAGACTTGTTTGATTTTTCATTGTACAATAGTGGTAAGTTAACTTACAGAATATATTTCATATATAGATGAGTACTTTATCAAAAAAGTACTTTATTAAAGTTCTACCAAATCAGGTTCTCTTACATTTTTAGTGCATATTTTAAGTTTGCTTTCACATTTTTAAGCAGAATAAAAGTTACACCACATTAGCTTAACTTATATTTTAAGTTTTTTCCCCTCCCTCAGTTTAAACCTACAAAATTTATTTACAAGATCAAATTTTTCTGTATTTTTAACTGTTGTCAGAAAAAATCCCTTAATTTTTAGACTTCCCTTCATTATGTAGCGTATAGCTTATTATACATCTTTCTGTTGGTCATTATTTTAAGAAGATTTTTAAATTACGCGTGTGTTCAATTGTACATATGAATGCTGAAGGTACCTGCAGAGGGTGGAGTCAAATACCCTGGAGCTGGAATTATAGGCCCTTGTGAGCTACCCATTCCAATGCTGGGAACCAAAATTCTGGTCTGCTGCTGGAGCAAGGGACACTTTTAACCACTGCACCACTCTCCAGCCCCTATTGATAATATTTTGAAATTCTTATCAAACTATAAGTTGGAGCTACAGAAGATTAATAAGAAGGGAGTTTGGTTGTGTATGGATTTGAGCTAAGTAATTCCTTTGGAAAAGATATTTTCCTTTTTCCACATGTTTTAATTCATACATTCTCAGCTCTGTATAGTCCATTGAGTTAACCTTTCTCTGAAAAGCCATTCCTCGTCGTATTGTCCAGAATTTTTGTTCCCATGGGCTTTAACAGGCTCGATTGGAATTGAACATGTGATTCTTGAATAAAAATGCTATCCTTAGATTTAGGAGACACTGAAAATCACTTCTACTTTCTGACCGTTCTCTTAAAAGTGCTACCATGGAGTTCTAGAAGTAATGTCAGTTCATAGTTTATACAGCTTGCTAAATCATAACAGGGACAACTCTTGATGTAATCTCCATGATTGTAGATGAATTTCACCTGTGCAACATGGTCAGCAAATGGTGCCTACAAAGTGACAGACAAAAATGTTAAGATCATTCATGACAGACATTAGAGCATGAAGAGATGAGGACTTGGGTATATAGTTGATGTTTCTTCTATTTCTAGCTACAAAAGTATTTGCCAGATTTAAGGGACATCTTTGATCTTCATGATAGGTTTATTTCCTGGAGAAGGTACTTGGTACAGAGAAGTATCTGGACTGTATATATAGGAGAATAACAGTTTATTCACACAAAGCCAGGAATTAACTGTAAATCTATTTTCATCCTCTGTTTCTTACAGAGAAATTATGTAGGAAGGTGTATCAAAATGTTGCTTACACTGAGACTTATGCTTTCGACTTAATAGCAGTTAATGTTTCCTTGCTTTAGAAATTAGAAAGCAAAAGAGAAAAAGGAAATAAAAAGCATAATATTAATTTTCATCTTTAAAATTTTTTTATGTACATGAGTGTTGTTGCCTCCTTGTATGTCTCTGCATCATGTATGTGCCTGTTGCCCTTGGATGTCAGGGGAAGGCATCAGATCCACTGGAACTGGAGTTGCAGATGGTTGCTAGCCACCATATGCATTCTGGGAACTTCGTTCTGAGCCATCTGCAGGTGCTTTTAACCATTGAGCCATTTCTCAAGTAGCTTACTTTGTTTCTTAGTTATATGTGTGTGCTTATGCCCATAAGTATAGATGCCTATGGAGACCAGGAGAGGGTAATGGATCCCCTAGAGTTGGAGCTATGGGAAGTTGAGAACTGAGGACTTGGTTGTTGGGAACCAAACTGGGATCTTCTGCAAGAGCAATACACATTGTGCTTAGTCAGCTCTTCTGCTCTAGTCTACTCAACAATGTCCTTTTAGATATAACAGCAGTTCAGAAGACTCTATGTATGGATATATGCATGCATGTGAGAAAGGAGTCTGTTATTAACTTATGTTTGTGTGTGATGTGGGTATGTGTGTCTGTGGATGTGTTTGAGGAGGTCAGAGAACTTTGGGTGTCCTCGTCTGTCACTACCTTATTTCCTTGTGATATGTTCTCTCACTGAACCTGAAGATGGGCTGGCAGCCAGCAAGTCCCAGGAATCCTTTGGCCTTCCATAGAGCTGAGGTTACAGGTATCCATTCACACATCTATGCTTAGCTTTTTACATGAGTGCTGGGATCTGAAATCAGATCCTAATGTAGCAAGCACTCATCTTCACTGACCCACTCTCCAGCTCCATGAATTTTAAAGCCTATTTATACAATATAGGCTATAATGTGAAAGTCTGGCCTTTCACATATAGCACATTCCTTACGAAGTTGAATCATTCACATAAAACAGTCATTTGTTAGTCGAAATAGTAATAGCATTTGGTCAGTTCAGGAAGGATATTGAATTATGACTGGAAATATTACTACTTTTCTTTATATTGTAAATATGGAGAACTTAGAATGTGTTTTTTTTTTTTTAGGATTCTCAGAAAGGTCTGTCTCTAGCAGATAGACTTCCATGTTATTGGGTAATTTTTATTTTAAAATAAGTAAAATAAATAAATAAAATAATCTCTTTATTCCTTTTTAAAACATTAGTTTTATTTTTATTGTTTTATGTATGTGTAGTTTGCTTGCACCACATGTGTGCTTGGCGCTAGAGGAAGTGGGTAATAGGAGTTGAACCCAGATCTTTCACAACAAATGCCCTACCACTAAGTCTTCCTTTTTAATAGTGCCTTCTCATAGTACATATAACTATATTTTGAAAACATTTTAGTCACTGGTACTTCACAATTCCCACATTTGCCTAATCATTTCCCTACTGTCAGGTATTTTGATTGCCTCTAGGAAGTCCCTATTTTCTCTGTTGTACAGAATGCAGCTTGGACTCTGCATAATCTATCTATAATTCTAGAATTACTGAGCTGAGTAGAGTTTAAATGTATTCCATAAAGGTTGTACAGCAAGGTAGAAATACAGCTAAAATTTGTTGAATGTTTTTCATGTGCTGAGCAGTCTAAACTTAATTCTTGAAGCTCTGTATCACTTCTCATTTAGATTGTGAGTTCTGTCCAGTGCTTGTACCAGACAACCTTTCAAACCATGGAGTACTTAGCACTTAGTGTGCATGGGTAGTGAGTAATTAAACTAGTCCTTTAAGCCAAACAATAGTAATTGATTAATTTAGTGCAAATGGTGGATTGGAGTGTTTGAGTCTGTAAGTAAAAGTCTGTAAGTTAAATTAATGGTCTTTGTATCATTTTTCTTAGAAGGTAATCTTTTTAGTGTCTGAAACAGAAATTACTTAAAAGTAGTGTTACTAGGGTCAGCATTAGCTGAGATTCAACAGTAAACGTCTTAATCTCTGGTTTCAGTGTTTTCTGTATCTTAGCTGAACTCCACACTATACCAGGGCAACTCTGCCAAGATACACTTGCATGTCCTGTCTGTCCCTCAGCCCACTTCACTGCACATTCTGATCCACTCCTTTTAACTATGTGCTCAGGATTGTCTTGTTTTCTTAGCTTTGCTCTGAGGAGATAGGCTTACCTTAAATTAAGGTTCCTATTTTTTCTTATACTCATGAAGGACTTAGAATGCTGCTTACTGCCACAGCCATCATCTTTTTTGGCTCATGCTCTTAAGAACTACTATTTTCTTTTCTGATCATCTTTTTACTCATGCTCACTCAGACTTTGAGGAAATAAGTGTCTACTTCACATAAATCATCTGTAGTTCAAGTCTTCGTTTTTTATCCATTGCATGTCAGAATATTCATTTGTTTAATTTAAAATACTTATGTATTCCTGGTGTGAGTGAAAGACAGAAGTATTAGTGGAAAGCCATCTTGGATGGTAGCACTTTGTGTTTTCATTGCCCCTGTTTTCTAGACTGATATAATGAAGAAATTCAGCCAGACATTCAGTGACTTTGTTGCCTAGCTAGTAAGATCTCACTGTTCCAGCTCAGCAGTTCAGAAAGTTTCTAATTTTATTTTACTTTATTTTTGTGCATTTATGTTTTATCTGCATGTATGCATATATGAGGGTGTCAAATTCCTTGGAGCTGGAGTTAACAGACAGTTGTGGTACTAGGAATTGAGCCTGGATCCTCTGGAACAGAAGTCAGTATTTATGACCATCTCTCCAGCCCCTGCTATTCTAAATTTTAATCATTGTACTTAAAACTGTTTATTACGAATTCTTTTACCTCTCCTCAAGAAATCTAACAATTGTTCTTACACACACACACACACACACACACACACACAAGAAAAACTTGTGTCAGGAGCCCAAAGCTTCAGCAATCTTTCTATTTAATTATATTCTGGAACATGTATCATTACTCAGCTCTTTTCCTCTGGTGTGAAAAGAAACTTTGTCTTCTTCATTACCAATTTCATTTTGTTTTCATAGCCAAGATTCCTGATAGAATGATCTGTCTGTTTGTGTCTATTTAGGAGTATAATTTTTTTTTAGAGGAAACATCAAGTCTTTTTGTATTGATTTTCATTAGCCTTATTATAATAGTACACAACACAGAGTAGATAATATTCAGTAAATGAAGTAACAACAGTCAATATTATTTAGTTCATTTCTTAATACTTAAAATGGCACAGCTAAGGACAGTTTTGCACAGAATAAATATAAGTAGTAAAAGAGATAGTATAAAAATTTCTATTCTAATAAATAGTGTAACTGGGAGATTTAAAGAAAGAGTTGTTCTTGTAAAGCACAAGTTTGATTTAGAAATGTTTTGTTTTTCCTGGGGGTAGTCACTCAGACACAGATTGCAGACTGGAGGTGTTTGTACTAGAAGGGTGTTTTCAGAATTGTCTTCAGTGGTCATTTAGAGCTGCTTCCATATTGCCATTGATACAGGAATCTGTAAAAGATTTCACTGAGAAAGGCTAGCCATTGCCTTAATATCACTAATCACCAGCTTATTTAACAGGGTTCTATTTATTGCCTGAGTGGTAGGAAATTGAGAACTAGCCCTGTAATTCTCTTAACTAGGACATAACTTTTGCTGTTAGAAGCATTCCTTTTAGTATTTCTAAAGCTAACTGAAAGTCTGATGTAATTAAATAACACTTGTTGATAAGATTTAGAATAATAGAGAAAAAGAAATGGACCTGTTTTATTTTGTTCTTTAAGTAGGAAATGTTAATGCTGAGCAAAAAACCAAAATGTCAAAGAATCTTTTTTCCTTTGAAAATATAACATTTCTTTGTGATCCTCTTCTAAAACAGCAAAGCAGGATCACTGAGAACTCTAACACAGTGAAAGTTATTCTCTAAAGTAGTTGTTAGTAAACCTATGATACTGATGCATTCTCTCCAAGTAATAAATAGTAAAATGCGGTTTTTGTCTTTATGCCCAGTTACTCTCCAACTCAAAGAGAAGTTACTTCATGAGATTCATAAACTGCTAAGTTTTGAACACTTTATTCTGGATTTTGTTTTAATTTTTTTGGCTGTTCTCAAATCCTAAAAACAATTTTTAGTTGACATTTTTTCTTCCTGTATAAATCTAGTTGGAGTTCTGATAGACCTAGAAAAGGATAGACACCAGGATTCATATCCAAGTGTCTGACTCAAAAAGACAGTTTTCCATTAAACTAGTAAGACTGTCCAACTTTTGGATCTCACTGCATGGCATTGTCATCTGTAGAAGTGTTGGGTCATACTCATATCTAGCCTAGCATGCATGCATGTGGTACAGGTTGATCCTGCCTGCTATATTACATACTTACGTTAAATGTTTTCTAGATTCTGGAATAGTATGTTTTTTTACTAGAAATATGTTGGGAAAGTAATTCTAAGGTTGTTTAAAATATTGGCTGGTGACAGATCCAGGAGCCCTGGAGCTTACATTTACCACAGTATAGTGTACCTTAAGTATATACTTAAAAAACCTGAATTCCTTAAAGCTAACATGTTTAAGTTCTTCTAAACACAGTTTAGAGTATACTAAAGTGGTAAACAATGAAGTGCATGCAAAGCATAAGATTAGAGAGTTTGGTTAATATCTTCTTTGGTATATATAAATGAAACACGAAGTTTTTTTTATTTATAAATATTTATTTACTATATTTATTTATTATTACAAGTACACTGTAGCTGTCTTTAGATGTACCAGAAGAGGGTGTCAGATCTCATTACAGATGGTTGTAAGCCACCATGTGGTTGCTGGGATTTGAACTCAGGACCTTCAGAAGAGCAGACAGTAGTACTCTTACCCATTGAGCCATCTTGCCAGCCCAGAAGTGTTATTTTTAAATGAAATAAATTAGCCAAATTCAAGTCTGTTTTCTCTCCTAGTGTCTGTTTGTAGTGTGTGTGTGTGTGTGTGTGTGTGTGTGTGTGTGTGTGTGTCTTTCTTGTGGAATGCCCAAGTCTAAGTTGGGTCTCTTCAGTTTCTTCACTTTATTTGCTTGCTTATTTACTTATGAATGAGACTGTCTGTCCTGGTCAGGGTTACTATTGTTGTGATAAAACACAATTGCCAGAGTAGTTTGGGGAGGGAAGGGTTTATTTGTTTTATACTTTCATATTGCTGTTGTCATGAGAGGAACTCAAACAGCAGAGCAGGAACCTAGAAGCTGAGGCAGAATCCATGAAGGGGTTGCTCCTTACAGCTTAATCAACCAAAACCACTAGCCCAGGGATAGCACCATTCACAATGGGCTGGGCACCCCCCATTAGTTACTAACCTATAAAATCCCCTACAAACCAGTCTTACAGAGGCATTTTTCTCAGCTGAGCCCCCTCCTCCCTGATGACTCTAGCTTATGTTAAGTTGACATAAAACTAGGCAGTACACAGTCACTCTTACTCAACTTGATTGATTTAGATCTATTGACTGGCCGCTGAGGTACAGGTATGCACCACCGTGCAGAGCCTTTTACTTGGGTGCTGGGGATCCAGACTTTTGTCCTAATGCACTTTATGTCCTAAGCCATCTTCCTAGTTCCTAATTTTAAAAAGCTATGTAGGACTGTCTTAGAAACTGTAACAGTATTCCATAAACTGGACAACTTAGGAAGAACAAATACATATTTTCTCATATTCCTGGGGACTGGAAAGTCCATGATCATGGTTTTCATACCTTTCATGGTTTCATGAGTTGGTACAGGCTGTTCATTGTTCCCGAGTGACACTTTGAGGCCACACACTTCAGAAGCGAGGAATGTTCTTTCCTCTTTGGCAGAAAGCAGAAGGCCAAGGGGTTAACTCCCTTCATCAAGTCCTTTTATACGGTTACTTAATTCTACCCATATAACCTACATCCTCAGTTTTATTATCAGTATCTTAATAGTTAAAAAATCTTTGGAGCAGACACAAGTTTTCAAACCATATCAAGGACTTTAAAGAAAATTGGTTATCAATTTAACAAATGAGGAAAATTGAGAACTAGATAAGATGGTTTCACCTAGGAATTTGCATCTTATTTGAATTATGGAAGAGCAACTAACAGACTGAAGTGAGTGTGTAGCCATACTAACTCATTGTATGGTACATTCTAGCTCTTAAATACACTGAAATTACACTGAATGGTAGTTTCTTTATATGTAAATCTAGGCAGTAATGCTTGTTTGCTCTTGGAGTTTGTGAAACATTTTGTCTCATAGACTAGCCTTTCAGAATTCAATTTTTCTTAAAAATGGAATGCTATATTCCACTGATGGTGGAGTTCTCGGATGAAGCAGTACAGACATTAGCTGAGTTCTGGCATGCTTGGTGAACTGACCATTTTAGATAAGGCTAAACAGATACTGTAGCATAAATGTATGTGGGTCGTGAACTGCCATAATTGATTGCAGTTAGTCCATTCAAAGACCAAGTTAATAGTGTCAAATTACACTGCTGCATTTATTTTCCCTTTCTCTCTGTTTGGTTTATGTGTAATTGATTCTCCAGTGTAGCTACAATTTGATTATGCATAAAGGTTTTATTTGGAAAAGCTGCTTTATTAAAAAAAAAAACTAGTTATTTCAGCTAATGGGAAATTTAATGATAGTGTCATTGTTACTAAAACACCTAATTTTAGATTTTGGAAATAGGGATCTAAGTTATGCCTTCATTTTTCTCTAACAACTATTCGAGATTCAATCTTTTCTGCATCAACAAAACAGCACCACTCTATGTTTCAATAAATAGACAGTCTATTTACGAAAGGCATCTTCTTAAATCTCAACAAACTTTACTTGTAGTCCATAAGCAGTGCAGCAACTATTCATGTAAGATTTATGTTGTATTACTATTATGAGAAATCTAGAAATGACTTAAAAGTTTGTGAGAGGATATACATACACAATTGTAGTTAAGAGACTTGAACATTCTCAAATTTGGTATCCCCAGGGTTCTTGGAACCAGTCTTCATTAGAATCTAGGGATGAATATTCTTAAATGATTGCCTCTTGTTATGGTCACATTGGATTGTAAAATGTTTCTCATATATAAAAATCATTCACGGAATATATTTGAAATAGAATTATTAATACTAATAAGCAAATGGGTTTTGATAGACTAATCTGAAAACTTAATCTTCTGTTTGAAAAATAAGTTCCAAATTTTTAAGATGTTCATTCAATAGTATTCTACCAATGTGGAATATTGAAACGCTGGGGATAATTGCTATTGATTCAACCTTTTTAGTACAAATATAGCTGTCCAGTAAGTTAATATTAGAGAACAGTTGTATATAGATAAGCTTATTTTGTGCTTTCATGGAATTGTTTCATGATGTTGTGCTTTGCTAGTTTCCTTTTTTTCACAACATAAGTTATTTGGGTGTTTCTGTTGTTTTTCTTTCTTTCTTTCTTTCTTTCTTTTTTTTTTTTTTTTTTTTTTTTTTTTTTGCTTGATAGCATATTTTTCTTCCTAAATAGACTCCACTTTTTAAAAATGCATTGAAGCAAACATCAGTGATCCTCTAGTTCAATAAAGGAAGAATCAGCTTTACATTTATTAACAAGCAAATTGCTGTTCTGTGTACTTTGATCAATGTTCTTAATCCTCCGTCATTCAGTACACCATCTCACTTACCTTAACCTCAGGTAGACAAGGAAAGTTAAAACATTTAATAACTTGTTTACTCAATGCCTTTACACTGTGCTGTTTGCCTCAAAGCTTGGATCTTTGGCTGTGTTTTTACTGGTTAACATTTATGGGATTAGTATTAAAAAAATGAGGTTATTGCTGATATCATATGTCATCTAATCCTGTCAACAAGTAAGATCCTTTATCAATATTAGCTAATGTCACCTAGTCATCATGCCGTGTGTGTGTGTGTGTGTGTGTGTGTGTGTGTGTGTGTGTGTGTGTGTGTGTATGTCTTGGGGCACACAGTAACAAGGGAAAAGAGACCACTTTACTAGTCTCAGGTGTTTAGAATCTAAGTGAGAGATGTATTAGTAACTAATGTTTCCATTGTAGTTGGTAAAAATCCAGTGATTACTCAGAAAAGTATACCAAGGAAGCCTTAGTGAAGCAAGCTTTCATTTTTCCGAGTGTGTGTGTGTGTGTGTGTGTGTGTGTGTGTGTGTGTGTGTTAGCTGTGTAATTCTGAATTCGAATTTTCATCCTTTTCTACCCACTCTGTTCCAAATTTCTGGTAGAAGATTATTCACAAGAGACTGGAAATTCGTTGTGCTTTGTACATAGCATATACAAAAGAATACAGTTTTATCTTAATTAACTTGTTTCATGATGTAATTCTTCTACCTAAACTTTGACTAGTTGCAGTGCAGTCAAGATGTGTATGTAACAGCCGTGGTTTCAAACTCAAGCCTTTAAAGGTTATGCCATTTGAAAGTGTAGATGAACAATTACAGTTTTTTAAAGTTAATATTCATTTTTATTGCTATTGCCTAATGAGGAAATTATAAATTCTAAGAATAATTATGTATCTTTCCTATAAAAGCAAGCTTTTTCTGCTGAAGGAATTTACTTTCTGTAGTGTGAACTTGGCAGGACACTGAGGGTATTTATACGTATATAGTAGACATTAATTTGTGGTGTGTGTGTGTGTGTATACATATATATGTACTTTCCACCTCAAAAGCTTTGGTTGTCAAAACTCCTGAGTTTATCTGTAGTTATAACAAATTTAAGCAAATAAGTGTTATCAGTGGGACTGCTAAAATTCTGGTAGAATAATTAGATTGCTACTTTAAAGGTTTTTTTTTTTTAATGTACAAAGGATAGAACTTTAAGTTTTTTTTAATTTTCTTATATAAAGTATAGCCTAATATTCCTGTGGTTAAAGTTAATGAAATGAATATTGAGTGAAAGATCAAAGCTTATTGGTAAAAATTATTTTGCCAGTGTTGTGCTTAATGCCAGGACCAAATCATGGAGGAATATATACTGACAGCCTGTTTTGTTTGTTGTCTTGTTCTTAGACTTGTTTACTTAGGGAAAGAAAAATTTTAGCTTGTTGATCCTTTCCTGAATGGCTTATTTAGTCCACTAGTTTTTCTCAGCTAACACTTATAATGAAAGCAATGATTAAGCAGATTTCTGGGGTCTTTGTTAATGGGTAAGATAAATGACTAAGTATAAAGATAGATAGATTTTGGAGTCTGTTGTTTGTCCCTTACTATGATTTATTTCTACTTGAAAAAGACATTTGCTATTTGAAAAATTAGATGCTGCAGATAAGTATGTTAACTGTTCTTCCATTATCCTTGTGCCTATTACTGGCTCACATTTTCAAAATATATTAGTGTAATATTAGCTAAAACAGTCTTCATTTGTCAATTACTGCTTTATTACCACTGAAGTGACATTGAAGAAAACCACAAGTCTCATGGTTCAGTGGAAGAAGTGGAACAGAATAGTACTTTGTGTGTGTTTGTGTGTATAAAACAAACAAAATCAACACTGGCAAGGAGGTGGTTGGAGGAGGTTCTGTGACTGCAAATATACTAAGAAATCTTAACAGACTCTGGAAGGATGTGTCCCCTTTATGGTGCTCCTTCTACTCACTTACCCTATAGAAGGGTTGATAGTGACCTAAGGCCATTATTAAATAAAGTAATACTATAGAGAAGACTTTGAGCATGTGTGTAGTGGTGAGTATACTTGGATGTGCAAATGGTTAGCTAGATCTGTTGCTGGAGCTGGGTAGAGATGTGCAGCAGGTAGTTGAGAATAGCAGTTTTAGGCTTTGGGACAAATCTGAGCTGACGCTCTGAATTTGGGAGCTGCATAAGGCAATCATGGATCTTTATGACTTTACTAGGGTAAAAAATATTAACAATCAAGTGAGACAAAAATAAACCCAGATTGAGAATTCTGTTAAATTAGGTGCTTGCCCTCTAGAAAAGAAGCGGATACAACTTACATTTGCAAAATATTGTATACAGATCTGGAAACTTCAGATTTTCTTGCAACCAATCTACAACCTGAACCCTATTTGTGGATAGTAGTTGTAGCCTTATAATAATGAATAAAGGTGCTTAAGAGGGACCATTGTAGGGAGTGAAAAGAGCCAGAGAGGAGTGGGGGTGAAAATTACTGAAATGATTGCTAGGACTGACAGAAGGAAGTATCGAGAAATAATGCTTTTGAAATAAAGCTGCCTAACACTGATAGCCATTTTACATAGATATAGAGTTTTGTTTCAGAATTTACCTGTTTATATACAGAGAGCTTCAAAAGTACTTTCTAAATTTTGTTTGAACACATTCAGGAGATTCTATCAGCTAAGTCTCCTCTGTTGTTCTGAGTGTGAGGAATTATACTGTGCCCAAGAACGAATCATGTTAAACATCCTCATTTACTTTTATGACAGTCTCTGAGATAGGCGATATTATTAAACCTATTTTTAAAATGAGGAAATCGAGATCTAAAGGAGTTCAATGATTTAGCTAAGGCCCTGTGGCTTGATAGTGAGGAAGCCTCGATACACATCAAGACAGACCACTCTAACAACTCTAACAACAACTTGCATTCTTTACTACTGTAGCTTACTGTGTTTGTTGAGATAATCAGTGACTTATCTGTTTTACTCTACTATGTGAAATGTAAGGTGAATCCAGTGCTTTGGATTTCGTAATGTTTGGTGATTTGAGGTAA
Source organism: Mus musculus (assembly GCF_000001635.26). Taxonomy (NCBI): domain Eukaryota; kingdom Metazoa; phylum Chordata; class Mammalia; order Rodentia; family Muridae; genus Mus; species Mus musculus. The sequence goes on along the minus strand of NC_000067.6, from coordinate 80,325,927 downwards.
ACTATGTAATTTCTTAGTGTTTATTTTTGTCTTTTTTTTTTTTTTAAGCTTAGTAATCATTAGCAGTGACATGCTTGTCCTCTGGCCCTTGGATTGTAAAACAACTCTTAAATTTATAAATTTTAAAAGTAGTTTGTCATAATTGTAAGAGAATAATTTGATATTAGGAGTTTCTTTAGTAATTTATTTGTGTAGAAATGTCTGTTTTTTGTCTAGCTTATGTTGTATAGTAAGGAGCCGGAAAAGATTCCCTTACAGACATTTGTGGTATAAGTATTTCTGGAGTTAATAAGTTCATTTTTTTTTCTTTCGTTAAAATTGTTCTTTATATTCTCTTTGTATGCTTATTAATGTCATGAGAGGTCTTTGTTATAGTATTGATAGGCATCAGGAGAGTAAAACCTCATTGTATCTGAGCTATCATTTTCTTATGAGAAAGATTTGGTGAATGGAAGAAAGTACTGTATCAACATATTGCATTTTGTATGCCGCTTACCCTAAAATGTTAGAATTCTTAGACTGAGATTGAATTATCTGTGTAAGGATCCTTTTGATTCAGTTGAGCTGCTATTTTATAGCTAGGATAAGTGACAGGATTTTTTTTTTTTTTCTGTACTTCCTTCCTCACACTTTTGTTGTTGTTTTTGTTTTTTGTTTTGTTTTTTTGAGACAGGGTTTCTCTGTATAGCCCTGGCTGTCCTGGAACTCACTTTGTAGACCAGACTGGCCTCGAACTTAGAAATCTGTCTGCCTCTGTCTCCCGAGTGCTGGCCTTCCTCACACTTTTATGCATAAACATAACTTGAAAAAAGTTCTAGACTGAGTAATTCTTACCCAGTTAGGCCAGAATGGCATAGATTGACTAGTGTCTCCCAGGATGTAAATACTGAACTGAGTAGATTTTTGTAATACAGAAAGGGGTTTCCTGGTCAAGTATTAGCAGAAAGATCACTCAGTCAAAATCTACAGATACCTGTTAATGTACCAGGTATTACTTAGGGACTATTTTAAAAGTTCTACCTTTATGAAGCTAACTAACATTTGACTTAGAGAAGAAACATCAGAAAAAGAAAAATAATAGGGGCAAATAGGGTTAGTAGTGGGTAGATGTATTTATTGTAAATAAGATGTCCATTTAATAGTTTATTGTCAGTCAGTAGGTTTGAAACATTCAGATATGTCTGAGAGTAAAACATTCCAGAGGGAGGCAAGCATAAAAACTAACATAAGTTTATTTCCAAAGAATAGTTGGGATGTAGTTGTGCACAGAGTAGAGTGAACAAGTGGGAGGTGAATCAGATAAGGCTCTGTGGGAGAACTTCTAAGCATTTGACTGTAACTCTAGGGGAAATGAAAAGTCATTTGAGGCCTGTGAACAGTTGAATGACATGACTTGATATTTGTTTTCAGGAGATCACTTTCTGGAGGCAGGCCAAGAATTGTGGAGTAGCTGTTAGAACTATCTAAGAGATAGTTTTACCATGAGTGTGTTAATGGAACTAGTGTGAAAGGGTTGTGTTCTGCTTGTGTTTTGAAGGTATAGAAAAAGATTTGTATTTGGCGTTGGAATTAATGTGAAGGAATAGCCAAAGATGATTATAGGATGTTTGCCCTTAGTACCTGAAAGGAAAAAGTAAATGTGTTCAATTGGAAGAGATGGCAGGACAAGTAGAATGTGGGGAAAAGATTAGAACTTGTCTTAACCTTGAAGTTTGAGATGCTTAGTAGGTATTCAGGTAGAAAACAGAGTAGGCAGCTGGAGCCATCATTAGTGTGCAAGAGACAGGGCCAGGTAGGAAGTTTGGGGATGACTTCAAGCTATAGAAATAAATGAAATCTCTCTCTAGAATGTGAGTTTAAGATTGAAGATAGTAAGAACCAGAAGCAAACAATTAGGAACCAGTGAAAGGGGCCGGGGTGGGGTGGCTATAGTGCTTGGAAGAAAGGCAAGTTCAATTTTTGTTTTAAGCAATAGAATTGGTGAGCACTTTCAAAATACTGCTGTGTGTCTAGTAAAATGACATGTGGAACTTTGACCATTATATTTATGGATGTAAAAGTTACTGATGACTTTGTTCCAGAGACTTAAGAGGTGTGAATGTTATATTGAGGTGGATTAACGATTGGAAAATGGAACTCGGAGACAATGAATACAAGGGACTGTTTCAATCTCTTGCTATTTAATTATTTTGCTGTAAATAGAAAGAAGTTAAGTTGTAATAAAAGGATTGTGAAAATACGTTTTAAAGATGCAAACCTAATAATTTGGGATGTAAGTAGGAATGATTTAGTAGAAAGGGAAAATCAGTGATGATGAGAAAGGTGATAGTGTACAAAGTGACCCTGCAGTAGGTGACCTTACATTCTGCTTTTCACCTAGAGTTACTGTTAAAATGCAGATTGATTTTGTAGGCCTGGGGTGGGGCCTGATGTCCTGTGTTTCTTTGTGCTGTTTACTTCTGGTTCCTGTTCTGTCCTTAGAGTGTAAGAATTAACAGATAATATTGGCATATAACCAAAAATGTTGATGGATATGGTTAGTTTGTACAGTGTCTCCTGGTTGTTTGTATTTTTCAGTACCTTGAAAAGAAGAACTAAGTGACTAGTGGATACTAGTCACTAGTAAATTGTGATTTTAAAGTAGAGCGTTTTGGTATACTTAAGGATGGAGGAGGTTATAAATGATTGAATAAGAATGTTTCTATTAGCTCAAGCAACTTCAGATGTAGCCCTTATTTTACTAAGATAAAACAGTTGTTAATGTCCCTGTAAATCATTTTAGGTTTATAGTTATAGTCAAGATATGTATGATATGAACAAATACAAAATTATTTTCAACTTGTTCTCCCTTTTCTCTCTTGGATATTACAGATGACCATGGATGAAAAATATGTAAACAGCATTTGGGACCTTCTGAAAAATGCAATTCAAGAAATCCAGCGTAAGAATAACAGTGGTCTTAGTTTTGAGGAGCTCTATAGAAATGCATATACAATGGTTTTGCATAAACATGGAGAAAAGCTCTACACTGGACTAAGAGAAGTTGTTACTGAACATCTCATAAATAAGGTACCCAATTTACAGGACTGTTGCTAATACAATTTTGACTGTAGAGAATCCTTTTACTGTTTTATTTTGACCAGGATATTCTTTTCAAGGCTACATGAAGCCTATATTTAGCATGTGACTGTATTGTAAAACCTTACTGAGAACCTATAATACGCTAAATCACAATTTTATAATAGTTGAGAAGAGATGAAGTTTGTGGTCTGTTTTGAATATATAATCATAATTAACGAAGCAAACATTTTACAAACTCTTGAAATAGACTACTCATTTGAGCTAAGTTTTGTGGTAAATACAAAATCTTTAAAGATAAATTTAGTGGTTAACATAAAGTATTTTCATTGAACAGACTGCAAAAAAACTAATTTCAATTATGAAATTGCTTTAAGATTGTCAGATACAATGTGACATATCACAGATTCATTGACACTTTTCATGATACTCATTTCTTGAATATTTTGGGGGAGGGAAGGTAGAAATGTTTTATGAATAGTAAAATGAACTCATATTTTTAACCTATACATTTTGCTACTTTTTTTGCAAATCAGTCTATTACTGTATTTTATTTATTGTAATTGTTATTGAACAATTAGAGAATAAGGTTCCATTCCATTTACCCTAAATTATTAGCTTTCGTGTTTCCTATGTATAAGGAAGTTGTCTTACATAACCACAAGAGGTATGAAGAAAACTAGATATTTAGCATTAGTACAGTGCCATGTTAGATTTCACGGCTTGTTCTATGTAGCAGTGATGTCCTCTACAGTAATTTTTTTTTCTGATCCATGATCCAATCTAGGATCACACATACTAAGTTCCTCAGACTTGGTCTACCTGCACATTGGCATTTTTGAAGGTTGTAGGTCAGTTGATTTATAGATTGTCCCTCAGATTTTGGCTTGTCTGATTGTTTCCTCATGACTAGTTTCAGGTTGTGCATTTTTGGCAGGAATAATACGTTAAGTGATGTTGTGTCCTCAGTGCATCACATCAGGAGGCACATGCTGTCAGTTTATCCCATTATTGGTGATGTTAACTTTGATCACTTGGTGTCCGCCAGATTTCTTCACTGTAAAGGTACCATTTTTCCCTTTGTAATCCTAAGTAATCTGTTGAGTGATATTGATACTGTATGAATGTCCTGTCCTCAAGAACCTCCATGCGGTGGTTTCAGTGTTCATTGATGGTCCTTTGAGTCACCACTGTAGGGTTGCAAGCAGTTTTCTGTTCCCGTCTGTCTTCTAGAATTTCTTTCTCTGGAAGGTGGAGTGGAGAGATAACATGAGCTAGGTAGGTTAGTATTTCATGACTTTTAAGAGTATTATGTTCATCGTGCAGTCAAGTTTTTGTTAGATACCTGTGCTTTCTTTTTAGTTAAAAAAAAAAATACAGTAGGTGTACAGAGGTAGTGTATACAATTCCTTCCTGGGGTGGTTTTTACTTTGATGTGAGAGATGACACACTTTTGAGTAATAGTGTGAAGCCCTATGCAAATATAGCTTAGGGATTATGTGAAAGAAAAATTAACCTGAGCTCTGTAAGATTTCATGAGAAAGGAAATTTAACCAAGTCTTTATATAAAGGATTAAGGGTTGCATCCAAGCACTGGGAGGCACTCTAGTATAGCAGATCATACATGGTTTTTTTAAAAGAGCAACTGGTTACTTTTAGGGGGAAAAGAGGATGCTGACTGAGGAGTATAATTATTACAGAATTATATGTATGGCAAAGAACATAGGAAAAGTTTAATAAATTTGAATACATCACTAAGGAATTTGAATTAAAAAGTGGAAAGACTTAAAAGGTACACGTGTGTGACAATATAAAAATATTTAGAGACTACTGCTATGAGGATGAGGTTTCAAATGTACAATCAAGATGGTGTTTATTAGAATCAGAAGAAACCTTGAAATCTGAATAAAAGGAAAGATGAGAAAAGTGAATAGAAATGAGACAGGCAAAATTCGTTTGCTTGGAAAATTGTGGTTTATCTAGTAGGAGTACTATGACATTAGTCTATAAAGTGACTTGCAGCAGGGTAAGTTTTGCATTAGGTTATATTGACAATTTTTGTCATTGGAAAATACCTTAGTCATTTTACATGTGAGCCATAAGATCTTCATATACAAGTACATGTTTGTAGATAGACTTTAAAACTCAGAACTATACCTGGAGACTTGGTACTGGGTATTATGTACTGAGGAGTGAGCATTATGTTTCAGAGGATGAAATGACTAGAGTAAAGGGATGAATGTTGAAGAAACTTACAGGTCGTTGTTAGAAATAAGGAAAACTAAATTAAGAGGATAGACTTTTACAAAAAGAGGAAAGATAAGAAGAGTAGAATATTTTGCTTAAAGCTACCAAAGGGTGGTGGATTGGAATACTTGAGTTCTTAGATGTGGGATCAAGAATGATGGAGATAAATTAAGAAAATAATGTTCATATTTGTTAGGAAATAATGATATTAATGATTATAACTTTTTTCTTCTTTTCCTCTTTGCATTTACTATGTGTTAGGCTCAGCCGGAGTTGGTGGGGCTTTCAGGTTAGTTGAATGTCAGAATTAAATAATGCCTATTGAAAATGAGAGAAGATACTTGACATGATCATTTTGAAGATTAAAGAATCAGTGAAGGGTTTTAGTAGGAGTTGGTTAGAAGGTGTAATTTGTAGTATTGCTATTTTAAACAATGCTTTATAACTTGGACACAGACTCAAAAAAGTCTACAGGCATGTGTTGATGAAAACTTGCTCATGGGAAAAGTAAGAAGAAAAGAGGTGAGAGTGTGAAGTCAGAGCATAAGTGAATGAGTTTTGGATTCTGAAATGTGATTATTACTATGTACTTAATCATAAGAATACGTCATAAGAATAATCCTGCCATGAAAAATGCAGGCTTAATGCAGTTGCATAACTGTTGTCTCAGCTTGGGTTTCCATTACAAATATCATACAGCCCAGATGGCTTGAACAACAGCTCTTCACATCTTTAGATATTATATAGTCCAAGACTAAGACATCCATAGATTTGTTTTCTAGGGAGGGCTGTTTGTCTGTTTCGCACATAGATTCTTCCCTGCTACAACTTCACATTGCAGAGAGATGTGTGTTTAAGTTAATTATTCTAAATTTTAAAGTTAAAAATTTAATATATGTACTCTAAATTCTGATTTTCTTCTTATACATAATATATAGTATATCCCTACCATCTGAAATGTTTTCTTTCTCCACATCTTTAACAAGCCCCTTCTAATGAGAAAGTATACTGACTCCTCACATCTGTTCTGTGTTTCAGATAAATTAGGTTTGAATGTCTGCTAGAATCTTTGCTTTCTTTTAGTTTTGTTTTTCTATTTATATTCATTTTTATTCTTAGGAGAGAAAAAGTAATAGCTACAGATAGAATGGGCCACTACCAACAGAGAACTGTTATTGGATAGGTGAGGTCAGTATATAGTAGTTCAAAATGCTTGTCTCAGGATGTAGGAAGTATCAACTGCTTCAGTGAAGAAAAATTTTGGCAATGCTAAGTATGATATAATGTACACAAGTGTATTCTGCATGGAACCCATATTACTAGATTGTATTGCATTGCATTTTCTTGTCTGTAGTTACCTGAACTATCTTAATAACATAATAAGGTAGATAAATAGATTGGTAGGTAAAGAGGTGGGGTAGGTAGGTAGGCAGGCAGGTAAAGGGATGGATAGATAAACATTACTGTCATTGTCTAACCAGGACCTATCTTTTAAGACTTGAAAGGAAATTGAATTTTTACATTGAGTCATCAGGCTGTTTTTATGTTGTTTTTAGTACTTAGACTTTTTTGTGATGAAAGTAATGAGTACTTTGATATGTTTTTGTTAGAACAGTACAGATAATGGAGGTAGGTGAAAAGATGTTGTAGAGAAGACATAGAACTACTACTATTATTAATTTGATTGTTAACTATATTACAATGACATAATTTATAATTACTATTTTAATTATTAAAGTAGTTGATTATTAATTTAAGAAATGTTTCCAAAGTAGTTGATTATTAATTTAAGAAATGTTTCCAAAATAGAAAAAAAGGCGCAAATAATCCAAGTACTATCTCTAGTCTAGCACTGGTTGTGTATTCTATCTCTAGAATATTCCCTGCTAGGAACCTGAGCCCCAAAGAAATTCACACAAAGCAGAACATGGGATATTAGTCTTTGTGTCTTCCCATAAGAAAAATACCGTATTTTAGTAAGCATGAAAACATCAGTTTCTCACAGATATATTCTCTCCTTTCCTAAGGAATGACAATACAGCTAAAAAGTATTCCTGATGTTTTCTGTATTTAAGGAGTTTTACATACTAGTTTGTGAGTGCCTCAGAAGTATCCTTGTAGCTTTGTCATTACAGAATTCAGCATACTGGGTATTTCTTAATTGCCAGACTCTGAGTTGGATGTAAGGAATATATAAACAGAACATGTTTTATTTCTACCCACAGAATAAGCATGCTTAATTTTAAAAAGCAGTAAAAGCATGAGGAAAAATACTGAGAGTAATTGCATGGTCCATTAGGGCCATTTAAAGAAGTGGTGATGTTTAAAATGGGACTTAAAGATGAGCAGTCCCGAGGCATGGTTAAAGAATACTAGACCAAGAGAATTACTATATATGTTTTTTGTAAAGAGCCAGATAGTATTTTTGCTTTTCTGCACCTGTCTCTGTCACACTCCTTAGTTTTTCTCCTGAGGCACAGAGAGCAGCAGTATGCCATATGTAAGTGAATACTTAAGGTGGGATTCCAGTGAAACTTGATTTTAAAACCAGGACATCCTTTACCAATTACTAGAGTGTTCACTCTTAGGAAATCTGCTCTGAAAATTTTGTGTAAGCATTGATAGGTGTAGGGAACAGGACAAGATGAACTTGAAGTGAGAGTTAGAAACCCATCATGCCAGACCTTGAAGCTGTGGCAGGATGTCTTGGTTCTTAACTCTATGCATGTTAGAAAGCCAACAGCGGCTAAACAAGATGGTGGCATGCTGTTATATAGGGTATTAAAATCCTACTTGTGCTGTTACTTGGGGAATTAAGAGGGCTTGAGAGTTGAAGAAGACTAGGAAGAAATAATTCCGAAGCGGATGGTATATACCAGTGATGGTAGTAATATACTCCAGTATATTACTATAGAGCACAGAAGTTGCGTGGGGTCTTACATGTTTAATGTTACCTCCTGATGGTTGATGTGTAAGGAATTTAGAAATGTTGAAAGGCAGCTTTGCTTTTAAATAGTGATCGTTTTTCTTGTCCGTTGTAGATATGGTAAGGATGAATTTCCTTATTCCTTAGACGCTTCCAATTTGGGATGCTAAATGTACCTGGCAAGTCTCTAGGGTTGCCCTGTAGTAAGGAAATTATTCTTCTGCCTTCTGCTGAGCATTTATTTAATAAGTAACTTAGATGTAGCTACAGTGGGGAAAGTACTAAGTAGAAATGAGAATTGAACCTACAAGGTTAATAGGCTAATTTTGTTTCTAGTGATCTTGAAAAACTTATTAGACTTTTCTGGACTTTCTAAAATGAAGTTGAGGTTAGAATGTATACTTTCTTAATCTTAAATAAGGAGTGTATGATAAAATTGTTGTTACTTTGCCTTGTTTCAGTGATTTTCTTTTAAAAATTTTACCTTTTTAATATTTATGCATTTATTTATTGAGACAGCGTTTGAGTATATAACCCTGGCTGGCTTAGAGAATTCAATGTGTAGAATAGACTGTCCTTAAACCCACAGGTTACCCACTAGTTTCTTGCTCCATTTCTTTTTTTTTTTTTTTTATTTTATTTTTTAAAGATTTATTTATTTATTATATGTAAGTACACTGTAGTTGTCTGCAGACACGCCAGAAGAGGGAGTCAGATCTTGTTACAGATGGTTGTGAGCCACCATGTGGTTGCTGGGATTTGAACTCCGGACCTTCGGAAGAGCAGTCGGGTGCTCTTACCCACTGAGCCATCTCACCAGCCCTCTTGCTCCATTTCTGCCTTTGCCTCTGCCCACTGCTGGGATTAAAGGCCTGCGTCGTCATGTCAGATTGTTTCTTTGTTTTGAGATAGAATCTATCTGTATAATCCAGGTTTACCTCAGACTGGCTATCCTAAACCTCCTGAGTTAGGATGATGGGCGTGAGCCACCACAGTTGGCATATTTAGATTTGGAAACACAGTTTCTGATGCTTACTACTCACAATCTGAAGCATAAATGTGTGTAAAGTAAAACCTTCTTCATTAAGTCCAAGAAGAAACTAGCTTTCTGATTTTTTTTTTTTTTGTCATGGCCTTTGTGTGCATTACAAGTTTTAGATTGACATACTTGGATCTGTGGGTTATAATTCTGACTTTACTAGTTTATCAAAGGCGAAATTGGAATCAGGAAGAGGCCAGAGTTTAAAATTTTAGACGACTTTCTATTTTGAATTGATTTGCAAATGCAAAGTCTTATTTGTAGAACAAATAACTTGCTTCCTTTCTTTTTTTCTTTTCTTTTTTTAAGTTACTCTCTTTGGTAGAAAATTGTTCCTGTAAACCAGTTTCTGAGAGTCTTGATATTTTCTTTTTCTCCCATATTTTAGGTGAGGAGAATTATTGTATTAAATGTTGTATCTATATATAGATGATTTAGGGAATGTTTGTGTGAGGAGGGTACTAGTTGTAGAAATGAAGTTGATAACTTAAAAGCTTGTAGGCCAGCTAGTTGAGAAGACTTAACTTTTATATTAAAACTTTTTTAGTCCTCCTCTTGTTCTTAGGCAAATGTAAGCAATGTAGAGAGATTGTCTAATTTCAATAAAGATTTATCATGACAAAGACAATAGTTCCAAGGTAAATACTACATAAGAAAGAAGTCAGGTATGCATTTGCTCAATGTGTAGGTGGCTGGAGTAGAAAAGTTTTTCAGAGGCATCTGTAGCAAAGAGGTTGGCACGTGTGTTAGACTTTCAGAAATACTTTAAGAGCTTTGGATCTTAAGCATTCCTGGAAGGAGCCATTATTTTTAAAAATTTAAAAGAAGGTGGCTGCAAATGGACCTGACAGTGTAAAATGCTTAATGCCTGTTGCGGATCCCCCGGGGCTAATTGTATTTGAAGTTAATTCTATTCTCCTTTGAGGCCTTGTGAACAAGGAATGAGTCAGCATTCAGGTGATTTCCTGTAAACCTTCTTCCCACCTTAATTCATAAAATAAAGGAGAGCTGATGATTGGACAGATAAAGGAAGATGGAGTGGAAGATTGGGAGAGAGGAGAAAATGGGAGAGAGAGGACTCAGAGGAGGAGGAAGAAGAAAAGCAGAGAAACTGCAAGTTATAAGGGGTCTCATAGACATGGAAGATGTAGTGGTAGATCTGCCCGATCTAGGTGCACGGCTTTTATTCTTATTAGTTGAGTTGTGTTTTCATTGCTGGGGCAGATTTGGGTTGGAGATTTAGCACAACAGATGTCAATCCTATTCTGTGCTTCATTGACTTTTGTACCATCTTATACTTTAAACTTAAAGCTTTTGTGGAGAAACACCCTGTTTTGTTGGATATTAGAGTTGTTTAAGGTGATAATAGGAATCAGAGAAAAGGCTGCCGGCTAGGAAGTAAAAATCCCTTGATAGAATGTTTTGGGTCAAAGGTTTTGTGGGTGTGTTGATGTCCCCTCCCTCCATGGGAAGTCCTACCTGGCTACAGGAGGTGGTAGCCACTTAAGTCTCCATATCCCCAGCTGTTTAGGGGTCTTAGTTAGGGTAACTCCCATAGACTCCCAGGAGTCTCCCCTATCAGGTCTCTAACTAGTACCAGAGAAGCCACCCCCACCACCACCACCACCTATTTTTGTTCTCTTTCCCAGTCCTCCCCACCCCTGTTCTGCAGAGCTGATACTCATCCCTGTTCCCCTCATCACACCCTCTCCCACCCAGGTCCCTTCTGACTGAGATTCAATCATCCGGCCTTGGGCCCTTTCTGTTACTTCTTTGGGTCATAGTTATCATGTACTTTCTGGCTAATATCCTCTCTAAGTAAGTACATATCATGCTTGTCCTTCTTTGCAGGATCAATTTGCCTACAAATTTCACGATGTCCTCGTTTTTAAATAGCCAAGTAGTATATCATTGTGTAAATAAATGTACCACTTTTTCTTTATCTACTCTTCAGTAGACATCTTGGTGACTTTTCAGCTATTATGAATAAAGCTGCTATGGACATAGTTGAGTGAGTGTCTTTGTGCTATGGTGGAGTATCTTATGAGAATATGCCCAGGAGTGATGTAGCTGGGTCTTGGGGTAGAACTGTGACCAATTTACAGGGAAAGCGCCAAATTGATTTCCAAAGTAACTGTACAAAGTTGCACTACCATCAGCAGTGGAGGAGTGTTCCCCTTGCTCTACATCCTGGCCAGTGTTGACTGTCACTAGATCTTTTGATCATACCCATTCAGAGAGGTGTAAGATGGAATCTCAGAGCCTTTTTTTTTTTATTTGCTTTTATTTCTCTGATGACAAAGGTCTTTGGATATTAAAGTTCCACTTGACCATTATAGATTCCTCTGTAGGATTGGTGAAGATTTTTTTCCCATTCTGTAGTTTGCTCATTTGTTCTATTGATGGTGTCCTTTGCCTTTCAGTTTTATGTGGTCTCATTTATTATTGATCTTAGTACCTGACCTATGGCTGTTCTATTCAGGAAGTTATCTCCTGTACCAATGCATTAAAGGCTATTCTCCACTTTCTCATCTATTTAGTATATCTGGTTTTATGTTGAGGTCTTTGTTCTACTTGGACTTGTTTTGTACAGGGTGATCAATATGGATCTATTTGGATTCTTCTACATGTAGATATCCAGTTAACAACCTTTTGTTGAAGAAGTTCTCCACTATGTTCATAGCAGCTTTATTTATAACAGAAGCTGGAAAGAACCCAGATGTCCCTCAACAGAGGAATGGATACAGAAGATGCTTTCTCTTTTTCATTGTATGGTTTTAACTTCTTTGTCAAAAATCAAGTGTCTGTAGGTGTGTGGCTTTATTTCTGGGTCTTTGAACTGGATTCCATCGATCAACCTGTCTGTTTTTATGCCAGTACCATGTGGTTTTTATTACTATTGCTCTTAGTACAGTTTGAAATTAGGGATAGCGATACATCCAGAAGTTCTTTTATTGTACAAGATTGTTTTAGCAGTCATAGGTTTTGGTTTTACATGTGAAGTTGAGAATTGCTCTTTCAGATCTGTATTGCTGGAGTTTTTATGGGAATTGCATTGAATTTGTAGATTGCTTTTGGTACTATGTCCATTTTACTATATTGATCCTACACCTATCTCTAGGAGTGTGGGAGATCTTTCCATCTTCTGATAGCTTCCTTAATTTCTTTCTTCAGACTTGAGATTCTTATCATACAGGTCTTTCACTTGCTTGGTTATAGTTACACCAAAATATTTTTTATATTATTTGTGACTATTGTGAAGGGCTAATTTCTTTCTCGGCTCTTTTATCATTTGCATAGAGGGCTACTGATATTTTTTTAATTTGTACCCAGCCACTTTGCTGAAAGTGTTTATCAGTTGTAGGAATTTTCTGGTAGAATTTTGGGGGGGGGGTCACTTATGTATATACTATCATATCATCTGTGGATAGCAATATATTGGCCTCTTTCCAATTTGTATCCTGTTGATCTTCTTTAGTTGTCGTATTGCTCTGGCTAGAACTTCAAGTATATAGGCGGACTCGTTGATCTTCTAAGGGACCTCATTTGATTTCCAGCACCCATATGGTGGCTCAGAACGGCAGACACTCTGTTTTAGCTTCTGCATGCACTGTGATACAAACACATATATGCAGGCAAAAACAAACAAACCAAAAAACCAAAAAAAAAAACCCTTATGCATACAAAATTTGGAAAATTAAAATGACTGCTTCTTAGGCTGGACAAGAAGCCTTTTCCAGGAAAGGCACTTACTGCCAAGCCTGACAGCCTGAATCCAGTCCCTGAGATTCACCTGATGAAAGGAGATCTGGTTCTGGCAAGTTGTTCTCTGACCTTCCATGCACACAAAATAAATACTTATTTCTCAAAAAGAATACTTATAAAGAAGTACCAAGTTATACATGCTTTTCATTTTGCCCTAACGTATATATATATCTTTACTATATGAAAGCGATTTAAGGCATCTTACATTGTACTATAGCATGTATGTTGCTATAGCACCTTCCTTTGCCTGATGCTATAAGTCTGTCAGTACAAGAAAGGGTTTTTGTATATTCTTTTGAATGGTAGCTGTTATCTGATATTATGGCTTCATTTCTTTGTAAGCTTTTAGCATTTAAAAGAAAGACTGGTGGTGGAATATTTGATTTGATTCAGAGTTTGTGTGATCTTTGTGAACTCTTAAAGCTATATTAACAACTATATATTAGTAAATTACTTCTAGAAAAATGGGGCATCAATCAGAAGAAAAATTTCTTGAATATAGTAGTGTTTTGAGATGATATTTTTAATCCCTACCTTTATTCTTAACAGTTAATGAAAAGTAATTAGAATGATATGGTCAACCTAGCTAATAATGACAGACATTCAGAAATCTCATTTATGGATTTTTGGAAAGTTGAAAAAGCTATACAATATAAATTTTATTTTCTTAGCCTGGATGTTTGGTTTGAGATAACAGACTCTAAAGAATGTAAGTGGATAATGGCAACATCTATTCACCAAATTCATGTTAAAAATAGAATTGGAGTTTTAGCATTGTGTATTAACTGCTACTATTTCTGTTTTAGAGGGAAGGGTGTAGTATTAAGTGCTGACATTATTCATAATGTATGAATATGAAATATAACTGTATGTTGTTTAATAGTATTCCTTTGAAAAATGTGTAAAGTTAGCAAGGACCTTACTAAGCACATACAGTTAATACAGGAGTCACGTTTATAAGTAGAAACAGGTGGATTTTTTTGTAGGTCATGTAAATGTTAAGAGTCATAGTGTTATTTAGCAGACATCTAGTAACTTATTTCATAATCCTAGAAAATCGCCTTTAAACACAAATAATAAAATTTGTATCTAATTAGTAAGGCACTTCAGGCATGATAGGAAATCACAGATGTGATTAATCACAGTCATACTTTATGTAAGAAATGGGCTGCAGATGAGACCAAGTAAGTGACTTGGTCAGAGACCCCTTACAGAGTTGTCTGAAAATGATGATTTTGGTTATTTTGGCTTCTTAGTGACGAATAAAATACCACAGATTTCTAGGACAGTATGCCCAGAGGTATGCCTTTGTTGTACTTTTTAATATTGGCACAATTAGTATGTATTCCACATAATTCACACCCCATTTTAATGACATGTTTATGTTTTCCAGTGAATGAAATAAAGAGATTTGTCTTATTTTTGAACTAAATATTGCTTTGTATTTTGAGTATTAAAGGAAGTCCTCAACTTTACTACTACTTTGTTACTAATTATATGGCTTTGTTACAGTTTTGGTAAACATTAGAATTTTGTACTTATCTTGTTTTAGGTGATTTCTGTTTTTTCTAGGCATTTGATTAAAATTTGTTTTTTGGGGTTTTTAACCTTGGCCATTAAATTTTAAAAGGTGAGAGTTTTATTAAGGGCTAAATTTGTGTATTGGAGAGTGGAATATTCTGGCAGATAATCTTCTTGTGGCCTAATATTAGCCGACTTGTCCATCTACAGGAACTCTTGGATATAGAGATTCAAGAACCGAGAATTGGATATTCTGTCTCCTGTCCTGTCAGGTCCCATTCTTCTGAGTGCCAGGAGCTTCATTGACTTAAGAATATATGTATTATAGCTTGAACTTAGTTTTATTACTGAAAAATAAAAGATTTCCTTTTGATTCAATAATTCTACTTTAATCTTCGCTCAAGTTCAAATTTTTAAAAATGTAAGAAAAAGCTGTATTCACGTAAATAAATAGTATACAAACCTAGTTTGTTACACTATTAGTTTAATATGTTAAAGTTATGTAATAATTCCAGCATTTTACATTTTTTACATTTACATTTTACAATGCTTGTTTAACTGTAGTTTTTGACAAGGTCCAACTTGAAAATTTTATTACCAATTTTTTAATGAATATATACAAATTGGCTTTTATTTTCATGTATAGTTCTTTATGAGTTTTAGCATGTATATAGATTGATGCAGCTGCCACTACCTTCAATGTGGAACAGCTCCTTTACCCCCACAAAACTCTGAATACTCCTTCATAGCTATGTACTCCTTGTCTTCTCATCTCTGTAACTACTGACCAGTTCTCTTTTCTCTATAATCTTGATTTGGAAGGATGTTTTGTGACTGACACCACAATTTACGACCAGCTTCTTTGAGCATAATTATTTCTACCAATTCAGTTGGTTCCTTTTGTTAATGACTAACTCATACTCTGTTGTCTCAGAGTATTACCATTTGTTCATCCAGCTACCTGTGTTTAGTGAAAGATGATTCTTGTATACAGTTTTTGAGATTTTAATAATGCTTATAAATATGTGTGCAAACTTTATGTGGATAAATTTTAATTCCTCTGGGATAAATACTTAGAATGAGATTGCTAGGGCATATGATAAGTGTGTATGTATGTAACTTCATAAAAATGCCTAGCTCCATATATGGCTGTACTAATTTGCTTTCATTTGGTCCTTCTCTTTGTCAGCACTTGATACTGTCAGATTACTTTAGAATTCTAGCATGGTTAATAGTTTCTTCTTGAAAAATTGCCTTCTGCTTTTCCTCTTTCATGAAGTGTCTGTTCAAGACTTTAAAGAGTCCTTTGACTTCTTTATTGAGTTGTATGTCTGATTTATGTATTTAGTTTTTTTTTCCTCATAGACTCTGGCTTTACTTTTCTCATTTTAACAGCATCTGTAAAACAAAACTTTTCTGATGGAGTCCGGTTTATTTATTTATTTTTTTTAAAAAGCCATGGTTTATAAGTCAGGGTGACAGTTAAAATTTAACTCACATGATATATTTTCATTATAATATAACCCTTTTCCATGATGCTTTCCAAATACAACCAATATTATTATCAGGAGCCAGAATTGTGTAAATACTGTTACAACAGTATAACAGTGGTGTTGAAGTAGTTCAAAAGCTAGCAAGGCTGGCCTACTTCTTTAAGCCGGTGGTGGTCTTCTGCACCTGGACCAAAGTTGCCTAGGTAGCACTTTACTTTTGTGTACTGTCTGCCTTTGGATTTGGGAGAGCCCCAGAATTTGTTTAAATATCATTTGTTTTCCAGAGACATTTTAGATTTTAGCAAAATTGAAAGGAAGATACAGCAATTTCTCATGCACTGGGTCTCACTGCATCTGCCTCAACCAACATTCTTTTATAGAGTGCTACATCTTTTTTGTTAACCAATACTGATGCCTCATTACCATGCAGAGCCCATAGCTAACATAAGCCTTAGTGTGAACTGAAGCTGTGGATTTAAAGGTATAAATTTGGGGATGTATGTAACTATTTCATTCTGCTGAATTATTTGACCAGCCCCCCTCCCCCCATCATTCTGCACTGACAATCCAGTATTTTACTGATTTCCTAGTTTTGCCTTTCCTAGAATATCATGTAATTGTACTCACGCAGCATGTAGTTTGCTTGACTGATGCATTTAAGTTTCTTCTTCACATCCTGGTTCCATATTTCCTTTTAGTGCTTAGTAGTGATTTCACTGTTTGCATGTGTGCCACAGTCTGTTGATTTTTGTATTGAAGGGAACAAGACTTTTGTTTGCTTCCTTGCATTCCTGTCAACAGTGAGTAAGAGGCTTCCTGTTACATGTATTTACCACCGTTAGGTTTTGACTGTTTTACTTTAGCCATCAAATAGGCATGTGTGATCACTGCCATATTATCCCTTGTGGTATGGTGTTGAATATTTTTTCAATCAGTTATTTGCTGCCAGATTATCTTTAGTTAAGTACCTTTTGTTGCCCATTTTAAAAATAGGGTTATATAGTATTTTGTTAAGTTTTAAAAGTCCCTTGTATGCTTTCAATTATAGTCTTTTATGAGATAGGTCTTCGTACCCAGTTCTGGTCTTCTCATTCACTTGATTATAATTTTTCAAAAGTTTTTAAGTGGTTTTAATTTTCTGTAGACTGATCCACTGTATTGTGAGAATAAGAATTCTTTTGCAAGGCCAAGTACCACACCCAGCCATTAGTTCTCCACTGCTTGTTTTCCTTCTCATCACAGTTGGTCCCATCTTACTCTTAACTTCTGACGTGGTTAACTTCTTCGTGTTTCTTCTTGTGTTGCTCCTCAAATGTCAACTCTTCACCTGGATGAATTTAATGTAAGTTTTCTTTCAGTATTTGGTGTATAGTAGCAGCCCCTATATTCTAGTACTGCCTCTACAGCAGGTTCTGATCACTTGCCTTGCTGGTGGGAAAAAGTAATGATGATATTAATAGATTAACAGTAGTTTTAACTACGCAGGTACTTGCTGTTCTGCTAGTCCCAATTTTTGTGTTAATTTTGAAAACAAGTCACTAACTTAATGTACATTTTAGTTTGTATGTCAACTTACTTTCCTTAAAAAGGATGTTAATTTTTATTAAAGTTGAACTTTATCTTATTTTTACTTTGAATTCTGTTTGAATAAATATCTTCACTTATTAAGGGTAGAAAAATTCTGTAGGAAATTGTTAAAGGATTTTCTTACAGTATAGTCTGGAATAAATATAAGCAGAATAACAGCTGTTTCTAAGATCCTTCATTTTTGTTAGGTTTTGTATATGTGCCCAATTGTTAAAAAAAGAATAATCATGGGGCTCAGGAGAAAGGTCAGGAGTTAAGAACACTTGCTGTTCCTGCAGAAAACTTGGGTTTGTATCCCAGCAGGTCTTTAACCAATAACAGTCATAAAACAGCTTTTAGTCAGATATTCTCTGCCTAGTAAAAGCTCGCTATAACTGATTGTCAGTCTCATTCTTTGAAAAATGATGCAAGTAGCGTAATTATTTGTGATGCCTGTGCTGGTTGATATCTTTAATTTTGCCCAGAGCCTGTTGTCATCGTTACTTTTTTGTTACTGTAATAAAATACCATAACTGAAGCAACATATAAAGGGAAGAGTTTATTTGGGGCTTACAGTTTCAGGGGTTTAGGATTGATAATAATGGGGCAGCATGGCAACAGACATACAGCAGTCACGAAGGCCAGAATAACTGGGAGCTCATATCTCACACCCCAAACAGGAAGTTTTGGTAGAGCTCACTAAAAACAGCACATGGCTTTTGAATCCTCAAAGTGGGTTCCAGCAGCATACTCTCGCTCCAGCAGGGATACACTTCCTAATCTTACAGTCATTAATAAGTGACTAAGTATTCTAATGTCCAAGAATTATGGAGGACATCTCAATCAAACGACTACACTGATAAAAAGTGTAAACATTATATTACATGAAATACTTGCTGATATATTTTCAAGTGTATAAGTCAGTACATTTTAGAGAACATTTCATAATACTAACTTATTAGATTGGTCAGTTTTTCATTCATTGGACAAATATGTCAGGTACATTTATGAATAATTTTCTGATTTGAAATGTATACCCAGTTAGATTGTGGCTCATGCATTTAACCCCCGCACTCAGGAGGCAGAAGCAGGTTGGATCTATAAGTTTGAGGTCAGGCTGATCTATAAGTTTGAGGTCAGGCTGGCCTGCAAAGCTAGTTCCAGGAAAGCCAGAGCTATACAAAGAAATTCTGTCTCAAATAAACAAAAATAAGAGAAAGAAAAGTAGGAAGAAAATGTGTTTCCAATAGAGTTTATATTAAACTCAATATAGTTGGCTAGATGTTTTTGGTATTTGGAATACGTGATTTTCATATGTAGATTGCAGAGTCAAGAGGATCAAGATTCTAAGGTCATCCGTCAGCCACAGAGTGAGTTAGCATCCTGTCTCAAGGAAAATGGAACAGTTCTTACTAGTGGTCTGTAGAGTTTTGGTTTGGTAGTGGTAGGGATCTTGCTATGTAATCTAAAGCTATCTTTGGAACTCAGGATCATCTATCTTCTCTCAGTGCTTGGGTCTTTAGTGGACCCGTGCGGTATAAGAAGTTTGAAGACTGTTTCAAGATGCTGCTCTTTTGTGTGTGTATATGTGTGTGTTCACCATTGCATCTTAACAAGCTCTATCTAGACTTAATATAGATTCATATAGATTATATATTTACTCATCAATACACACTTTAACAGATTTGTCCCTGTTATGTGAAAGTATTTCATTATCATAGCTCTATCAACTAACATATTTTTGTCCTTTTCTGATAACAATGTACTCATGGAGCAAATCTAGGGGCAATACTTTAAATAAGGTGCTCAATTTTAAAGAAAAAACTAAACTAAAATAGGCCAATTTCTGGGTTTATGTGATAGCCTAGTAGTTTTCATACTGTACATTGGGTAGGTTATATATATGATCCCATTATTAAAATCTAATAGCTACCTTTCTCCAGCATTTAAGGAAAAAAAAATAGTATAGCACTTCTTGTCAAGTCTGTTGATCTAAGTTAAATCCCCAGGACTTAATGGGATATAGAGAACAAACTTTAACAGGTTATTTTGTGACCTCCACGTGGACACTCATACTCCCATACGCACATCCATGCCTGCGCACAGACCCACTAAATATATGTTGCAGCATTTTTTCAAAAGTAAAAAATAAATTAGACATAATTTTCCTGGTTTTAACTTAGTCTGTTGTATGTTGAGGGCATTCAGTATGTTTAATCTTTGCTTCTACCCACTTAATTGATCTACTGTGGAATAGCATTTTATTTACATGTGCTTACAACTCAGATTTATAGATATGTATATCTGAATTCATTAATTCATGGGTTTCAAAAATGCACCATAGCTTGAGATCCTCCGTAACCTGACAAGGTTTAACAAATGTTTGGTGTTTCAAACCGGTTTAGGCTAGACTTAATGAGAGTTGTGTTGGTCCGTGGAAGACGTTGGAATTAAATATTTGTAGAGGCTGGCAGCATAATACTCAAGTTCTTGTCCTCTTGGGTTGCTTCCTCATCCACATAGCAACCAAACTGTGTAGTTGGTTGGCTCCCTGGTTGTGAAATCTGCGTGCACATACCATCTAACCCATTTTTCCTCTATACTTGAACTCATTTCTAAGTTACAAATATAGCGAATACAGTACAGATGTTCCAAAAGGCTGTGTTGTTTGGGGAATAATGACAAGCACGAGAGGTGTGTACGGTTTCAGTAGAACACAGGCATTTTCTTCCAAATATTTTTGATTCATTGTTACTTGAATCTGTGAATGTGGGACTCATAGATCAGAAGGTCCAACAGTGTAATTTCAAAGAATTATACAAACTTGGGATACAACTATGTTACTTCTTCATCCTAAAGTTATAAGCATAGAAGAAATCTGTCTTCTGCACAGGTGTTTTCATTGAGCTGATAGCACAGGGGCAACTTTAGCTAGAGGAGGTGATAGCAAGCTTGTAGATTAGGAAAGGGAAAATTTATGATTAGACTAAGAAGACATTTCAGATATGAGGGAACTTCATGAATCCCCCCTTCCCGCCCCCCCAGACAGGGCTTCTCTGTGTAGCCCTAGCTGTCCTGGAACTCACTTTGTAGACCAGGCTGGCCTCGAACTCAGAAATCTGCCTGCCTCTGCCTCCTGAGTGCTTAGCTTGTTAAAGTGACTGATAGTTGACACGATCTTCTATATACCAAGCGCTGTATGTATTATTTGTAGAGGAAGAATGCTAAAAAGAGAGGCATTCTGCCACCATGGAGGCATTTAGATTTTAGTGGAAGAAGCAATAAATAGATAGGTAATGTGGACAGGTAGCAGTGAGAAGTTGGAACAAAGGTGAAACAGAGAATAAAGAAGTAGAGAGATAGAAATAGAATGTATATTTAAAGAGTGTATAGAGAGAGTAGAAACAGTATCTGTAGAGAGATTATAATGTAATAGTATAGGTGGAGAGGGAGGGAGGGAGAGGTTAGGAAAGACTGGGGGTGAAATTTGATTAGAAGAAAGTGAAGGAAGGCCCCATGATTTGAGTGACAGTGGCCAAGCATGGTTGTTCCTAGAGGTTTACATTTTTTTGTCCTTGGAGAGCTTAGTATATTGTTCTCATTTCAGTCCTTAAGGATACTATTTTATATGTCAAAAAACCAAGGTCCATAGGTAGAATAGTTTTTCCAGCGTTACGGAGCTCATCAGTGGCCTCACATTGGCAGCACTCAGGCAGTTTGATTCCATATCACTGATCTTGAGTTTTGTATCTGGGCAAAAGTACTAGGAAATTTCATGAGCATGATAGTCTGGGACTAAGAATAAATCCTTTTTGTTGTAAGGATTTAGGATTTTATTTTATGTTAAGCCACTGGGTATTTTGAAATGCCCTGGAGGTTGCTTTTAATTGTGGATTTCAGGAGAGAAATCTGAACTAGATGAGCACATTTGGTAGTCTGCTCTGTGTAAGGTATAGAATAAACTTCTGCCTGGCCCATAACAGTGATTTGATTTAAAGCTAAGGATTCTACTTGATTTCTTTATTGAACAAATATATGTGCATGTATTTGTATGAGTGTTTATGTGTATAAATAAACTAATGAACTATTCTATTAATAGGTGCGAGAAGATGTACTAAATTCATTGAATAACAACTTTCTTCAAACACTAAATCAAGCTTGGAATGATCATCAAACAGCCATGGTGATGATTAGAGACATATTAATGTATATGGTAAGTAGCATTTTATTTGGCTTTCTTTTAAGAAGTCCAACATTTAGAAACAATGACTTTCGTTCAGTTTTAGTTGGGTGCTGGCTAGATTTTTGTTGGAGGTAGCTTGGGGTTTTGTTTTGTTTGGGTTTTTTTGTTTGTTTGTTTATAGGACTATTTTATATAGAAGTGTTTTGCCTATATGCTTGTATGTGTGTCGTGTGCTAGAAATGCCTGTAGAAGTCAGAGGACATTGTATCTATTCTCAGGAACTTGAGTTCCAGGTAGTTGTGATTTACCTGAAACTCAGGTCCTCTGCAAGAGCAGCAAGTACTCTTTACCAGGGAGCAACTCTCCAGGTCCTGGTTTTTGCTTTTTTTTTTTTTTAAATATTTTTTATTAAATATTATTTTTATTTTATTCTTCATTTACATTTCAAATGCTATCCCAAAAGTCCCATAACTCTCCCCCCCCACACACAAAATATTTGATTTTTAAGTAAAAATACTTTCTTTGTAAAGGCCACCCTTAACCTGTGTCAATGAAGTCTTATTCATGCATATTTAAAATGCTGAAAATGCATGAGTTAAAAATTTATTTTGTTGAGCTGGAGAGGTGTGATATCTTAGTGGTAAAACACTTGACAAGCAAGCAAGAGGGCTGGGGTTTCGATCCCCAGGATCCATACCAATGCTAAGTGGGTGTGGTGGCACATCTGTATTTCCAGCTTTGAAAGGTGGAGTTAAGAAATCTAACGAGTTAAATATCCGTATTGGCAAATTCTGGGTTTGGTTGAGAGACATTGCCCTCCATAAGAATTCGGAGAAAGAATTGGACCATCGCGGGCATATGCACCTGCATTACCAGGCTTG
The DNA here is from genome assembly GCF_000001635.26 of Mus musculus. Taxonomy (NCBI): domain Eukaryota; kingdom Metazoa; phylum Chordata; class Mammalia; order Rodentia; family Muridae; genus Mus; species Mus musculus. Next base: position 80,303,228 of record NC_000067.6, on the reverse strand, counting down.
CGCATGTATATGAAAAGGAGAGGAAAACTATCTTTTCTAATATTTAGCACTGTGTTTCAAAATAAAAAGTATTTAAAAGCCTTTCTTAACAATTCTTTCTGAGGTAAAGGTAGTTTACAATACAATGGCAATATGAGTTGAAAGCCAAATCTTCTAAGTTTATAAAACCTAACTATAAATATTTTCAATGACAAATATGTCATATAGTAGAAAGTTGTCACAGTTTTCATAGCTGCTATCCATCTCTTTTGTAAATACTTGCAGTGTTTTACTGCAGTTCTTGCTTTAGTCTTGTTGTGCTTTATTGGTGTTGCTGTTTTTCACTTTTAATCAGTCAAGAAAGCAATCTTTAGAAAAATGGCTCAGGAAAATCCACCCCTCCTTCCTCTCCCCCTCCCCTCTCTCTCCAGGATTTCACTTTGTAGCCTGGCTGTACTCACTCTATAGACCAGGATGACTCAGACTCAGAGATCCACCTAACTGTGCCTCCCAAGGGTCCAGGTTAAAGCTATGCACCCAGCCTGAGATTTTTATTCTCAATTTAAAAATACTTGTAAGCTTACAGAATAAATATAAATTACTTCAGTTTATTGTGACACTACAAAATTAGTAAGTGATTTGTTGTCCATGTTTTTTGTTTCTCTGCTTATGTGCATGTCTGTCTGTCTTTACTCTGCCTACATATGTCTGTTCACCATGTGCATGCAGTGCCCATGGAAGCCAGAAAAGAGCATTGAATCCTGTGGAACAGAAGTTAGAGTTTAAACAGTGTGGCTGCTATGAATCAAACCTAGATCTTCTGAAAAGCAGCCAGTGTTCTTGACCACAGAGCTCTCTTTCCAGCCCTTGTTGCAGTGCTTATGTTGGAGAATTGGACATAATGATTTTAGTTTAACTCTTTAATTTGCTCTCTTCAGTTTTATTTTCAGTTCTTCAGGTGCAGTATGACAAGAGAAGCTTGTCCTAGTTTACTTCACTTAATAGAATAAAGCAATTTGGAAAGTATTTCCAGTGAGAGCAGAACTACTAATTTGTTTGATTTGTTCTGCTGAATAAATCAGGAAAGCCTTTACCTCTAATTTTATGAGGGCTCTCAGTGGCAAAAAGGGAGAGGCCACCTTATTTTTCGGGGATGAAATGAAAGGTTGACCAAAGTAACCACTTTCTGAACATTGCATGCTGTCAGGTTATGGGTTGTGTTAATAATTTAAAGATAAATGAAATAGCATGTGAAAACAAATGTGTGAAGGAAGCTGGCTACTCTTGTCCTCTTTGCAGTTTTAATAGTAGTGAGTCTTTAAATTTAGTACCACCAGTCTAACACAAATACACAACCACCAGGAATTGGAATTTTATTACCCATTGTCTCTTAATAAGCTTTTAAATTTATGTTTACTCAATTCTAAAAATGGTTTCATTTCTGTTTTCACAAACAATGAAATCTCAAGGCTTGTGTACCGCTCTAGTTCTATTTTGAACAGTAAGTTCAAGCCACATGTTGCTCATTTCTAGAGTGAAAAATTACAATTGGTACTATTGGGGTTTAGACAAACTATTTATTGTAGGGCATGGCCTAGTAATAAACTCAGAACTAATGAACTAATATTGATTCTTGTTATCCTTTAATGCCTTTGATAATCCATACAGTAGCACAATACTGGATAAATGCAGTGACATGCCCTACCATTTCAGATGCTCTACTGAAGGAAACCTTATGCTAGATGGGTCAGTGTCAGAGTTTGTCTACTGTCAGACCTTCTGACAGCCCTCTCTCTACCTTGCCTGGCTTTTTGACTCCTTTTCTCTGGCTAGAGTGCTCTCCTGATTATTGCTTCTCAGTCTTCAGCTCTGTCCCCTGGCTTCCTTCCTGAAAAAGATTTTAACTGTCTCCCTCTCAGAAAGAAGAATCAGGTAGGACCTGTGCGGGGTTCTCCCTTCCCCTCCCCTCCCCTCTTCCCTCTCTCTTTCTCTCTCTCTTTCTTTCCCCCCTCCCTCCCTCCCTCTCCCCCCTCTCTCTTTCTCTCTCTCTCTATCTCTGTCTCTCTCTCTTTCTAGGGTTGGTTTTGTTTTGGGTGTTTTGCTTGTTTGTATGTTTTGCTTCTCTAGATAGGATTTCTCAGTGTGATTACCCAGGCTGTCCTAGACCTTGCTTTGTAGATAGGCTTGCCTCACACAAAGATCCACCTGCTTCTGCCTCCCAAACACTACTACTACCCAGCTCTCCCAGGGTTCTTTTCAGGTAGATGTCTGTTTAACAAATGTTGAAATTTGCTCTCTCTGTTTTTATAATCACTCTAAACAAATCCCAGTTCAGTTTTTGGGATTACCATGGAGAAGTTACACATCTGGATACAGAGTGCACTGCTAATCCTCCTCCCTGTTACTTAATTTTCAGCAGCATTTGGCACAGCTGGGTGCACTTTTCTTTTAATATATTGGTCCCTGGTCACTGACAAAACACTGTGTGCCTCCGACCTGCTTCCTTCTCAGCCGTTGCTCCTCTTTCACGTCCTCCTCTTCCTCCTCTTTAGTAAATCAAGGCGTCTTTGGACTTTGTGATCTTTCTTCTACTTACCCTTACAGCTTTCTGTGCTTCTTTACACAGTCCTCAAGTTGTATATATACCTATTGTCAGAGATTTGGCTGCCACTATCTGTTTGGATGATGGCACCATTTATTGTCTGGTTATTATCTGGAAGGCACCTCAAACTTGGCAAACTCCAAGTGAGCTCGTAATTGTTGTTCAAGTTGCCTACATCTTCCCTTGCTAGAATCTGATTTCAAATGTTCCTATCTTTTGGCCAAGATCAGTCTAATACTTTTTTTTTTTTACATTAATGTAACTAGTCTTAAAATTATGTTAAGACTACACACAAACACAAGTCTTAAAGCACCACTAGACATTTCTCTGTTCTGTTTTACATATTTCTCCCAAAGGAGTTTTTATTGTTGTTGAGCTTTTTGTTTGTTTTGTTGTTGTTGTTTCTTACCAAAAAAGGTCATACCACTTATTTTCTGAGATTATCATATCCTTTGTTTTGAAAGGTTTTAAAAACTGTCCTTGTTCTGATGAAACATTTTGAAATTTCTTGTCAAAAGCTGGGGTGGAATTAGTGGTGACCCACGTATGCTCTCTGCACTTGGAAGGCAGAGTCAAGAGGATCAAGATTCTCAGGTCATCTTCAGCCACAGAGTGAGTTAGCATCCTGTCTCAAGGAAAATGGAACAGTTCTTACTAGTGGTCTGATGGGTTTTGCCCTGTAGGTTAAAAGTGTGCTCTCTTTGTACTCAGAACTGTTCTTTGGCAACATTCACAGTATCTCATCACTTACTGAAATTTGGAGCTAATAATTAGTATGAAAGTTACTTGAATAAAAGAATTTCAGTCGGGCTGGAGAGATGGCTCAGTGGTTAAGAGAACCGACTGCTCTTCCAGAGGTCCTGAGTTCAATTCCCAGCAACCACAAGGTGGCTCACAACCATCTGTAATGAGATCTGATGCCCTCTTCTGGAGTGTCTGAAGACAGCTACAGTGTACAGATATAATAATAAATAAATCTGAAAGAGAGAGAGAGAGAGGGAGAGAGAGAGAGAGAGAGAGAGAGAGAGAAATTTGAGAAAAAAATTTTCGGTCATGTGCTTTATGGGTCTGAAAACCCAGTTCCTAACTAGAGATTGGGGGTAGGCTGCTAGCTAACTCTGGAAATTCTAGTCAGAGCATTGATTCAATCTGGTAGTTCAGAGTGAGATGGTAAGGTTTCATGTTCTTACTTAAAATGCTGTATAATTTTCAACCTTTGGATTCTTTTCAAAATTTTCCATTTAATATTTGGAGTCTGTAGCGGGAAATATTTAAAAAGGCACCACCCCACAATACTGCAGGCTACTCTCTGCCCCTGAGGTCTAGGCGGTGGTCTTCCCAACTCTGGTTGCCTGCCTCAGAGCTGCTTGTAGCATCCCAGCCATCCATTCCCCTATGGCTAGCTGTCACAAATCCCCTTAACCCAGTAAATCAAAACTTATAATTATCAGTCAGTTTTATATCTCAATAAATTATCAATTCACATTGCTCACACAATAATTTCAGAGCCAGTTGCTAATAATACAAGCTACCCACCTAAATTAGACAAGTTATTCCAATTATTCTATTCTGATATTCATAGCTTCCTGTGGCTATATAACAGCACGTGGATAAGGCTCATCCTCTTCTCCATCCATCTTCTCTGTCCTCCTCTCTTCTGTCCTGTCTCTGGAACTCTTAGCTCTGCCTTCCTTTTTTCTGTCTAATCACACGCTTCTTACTGTATTAATATTTAAATTAATTGGGGGAAAATTATGCTATAGGAGCCACTAAAAGCAAACCTTCAAAAATGTGGATTATTGTCCTAACTGTTGTATGGCTTGATCTGCTAGACTGAATTGAGGACAGGGACAGTGCCTATACAACCATTTTGTGTCATATCACTAGCCCAGCTCTTTGTGCATGCTAGACACATGCAAACAGTATAGTATATGATCTTTTTTGATTGACTGCCTTTTCAAAATACTTACTAAATCTTATTTTAAATTCAGAAAGAATTATCTTCACATCCCATAAGCCAATTTTTTTATTTGTATATCTTTCATTTTCCTGTCTCAAACTTTTTTAAATACATGTACTATTCTGTTTTAATTAAAATATTACCAGAAATGAAAATTTAAAGCTAAGAAAAATTTTTTTGAAATATTAGTATGCTTTTATATCAATTCTTTGAGAATTTCATACAGTATATTTTGATCCTATTCATTCTTAACTCCTCCAGAATTCTCTCCGACCTCCCACTGACCCAACTATATTGTTCTCTCTCTGTAGAAAGTACAGTTTGTGCTGACCACTACTCGTGTGAGTAGTTGTAAATACACCAAGTATTGGTGCTGTTAAAGATGGATTTTCCTCTCTTAGCAACAGTCAAATGCTAGTAGCTCCTCAGTTACAGATAGGCCTTCATGCCTACATCCCTCCTCTAGTCTGGGATTTTATGTGGTTTAGCTTATTTGGGTCTTATGCATAATATCACATTTGGTATGCATCTTGTTGTATCTGGAAAAGTTTCCTTGAAGTGATCCACTACTTCTGGCTCTTAAAATTCTTCAGACTTTTGGAGAGATGTGAGATTTGCCTTACCTGTTTGGCTGTTGAAGGCGTTAGAGTTTGTAACTGCTTTATTTAAATTCACTTTTTCATTTTTGCTGGTTTAAAAAAAGATTTCTTTATGCCTATATGTATATACGGATATCTGCTTGCTGACTTTGGAGGTCAGAAAGGGGGGGGCATCAGATCCCTGTAACAGGAGCTAACATTTGGTCGTGATCCATCATCATGTGAACACTGGGACCCAAACTCTGGTCTTCTGTCATGAGCAAATGCATTTAAGTACTGAGCTTTTTCTCCATCATTAGGTTTATTGTGTCCTTATGTGTAGCTTTTAAGATAGTGTGGAGGAATTTTCATTTTCATTGTAGATTATCCAGAAAACTAGTAATTTGGAAAGGATTTTTAATTTTTTGAAACAGAATCTTATATAATCCAGGTTGGCCTCAAACTTACTATGTAATAGAAGATGACCATAACCCTCCTTGCCTTCACCTCCTGGGTTCTGGGATTGCATGTGTGTACCACCATGTCTGTGATAGTGAGAAGGAAACCTAAAGTTTTTATGCATGGAAGGCAGATAATTTACCAACTGAACTACAGTCCAAGCCATATTTGAGTATTTTATAGAATAATGTTGTATTTAATATTAATAGTTTCAGTTATTTCACCTGGTTTATTTTTTTCTGTATACTAGGAAAGTTTTTATAAATGTTCTATAGGCTGCCTTTAGCAGCATGAGTTAACATTAAAGGAATAGAAAGCCATTTGTATCTTGGGAGGGAGAGGTACCATTACCACCAATACTTGGCTAGAGCATTTTTTTAAATCTTACTAACAATATGCCATCCTTACATAACATGTTTAACATGAACTCTTAAAGGTATATCAAAGCATATGTGAGAAAGAAAAAACAAAACACATAAGGGATCAATGGGGGAGTAGATAAAGGAATTAATAGGAAGGTAAAATCTCACTGATGTGCTCAGGAATTGGCCAGTAACCCAACCAGTGCATTATGTGTTGGTCTTTAAAAGCTGGAACCAGAGGAAAGTGTTGACAGAATTTCCCAGATGCCTTTGCCTTATCCTCCAAGGAACAGAAGGGGCCTCACATGCCTCACAGTAACCTTCCTTAACACTTTGCCTGAACCTCACTAGAGTATTCAGAATTGGCTTTTTATACCTTTTAATTAAAAAAAATTCTACATATTTTTATCATAATCTTACTCCCACATCCTTCCCACCTCACTTCATGTTCTTCTGTTGATCTTGTGCTATCTCACTTAAAAAAATAAAGTCTAAACAAATAAAAAATCAATAATACAAAAAAATTAACAAAATAAAACCTGCACACAAAACCCCGGAGTGCATTTTATGTTGGTTATGGGGCCTGTCCTAGAGTGTGGTTTGTACACCTCGTGGCACTCCATTGGAGAAGACTGATGTTCCCTTTCCCAGTAGGTACCAGTTACAAATAGTTGTGTTCACTAACTACCCTTCTCAGTTCAGGGCTGTAATTCTGTCTGGTTTGGACCTGTGTGCAGGGCTTGTGCTTAGACCACAACTTTCCTGATGAAGTACATGGAATAAAGCTTACTGTGGAGTGAAGTGCTGCTAGTGTATGTGGGAAGTTTGAAGCAGTGAGAAAATGCGAAATGATGATTAAGAGAGGCTTAGCTTTAGTTCCTGCTTTATCATTATTTCACTTACTTAATGCTCTCTCTGGGTGATCCTGTTTTTCCATACCTATAAAATAGATTTATTGTATAAGAGCTCTGGTGCTTTCTGGGAGTCAAGAGAACTCAGTGCATGGTTGGAATTTCTGGATCCTGTCTAGAAATGAGCATGCATGTGTTAATCATGTGCCTCACAAGATTTGCTTTCGTTTGCATGGTAGGGAGCATGAAGCTATCTGTAGAATTTGTTCAGAGCATGTTGGTTAGATCATTAAAATTTCTGGCTTTGAACTATTTTAGTACTGAAAGGCAACAGCAAGATACAATATGTGGGGAGTAGTGAGAAGGAAGAAAACAGAGAATTGGTGTTGGTATTCAGTAGATCACAGTTTAGGAACTCTTAAAGTAGATTGATAGCAGCCTGGTACAACAACACATCTCTGTGATAAATAGATCAGTAATCTACTTAACAATAGCTGAGAGCATGTTCATAGTCCATGGTGTGGACCAGGCACTATTTTAAGCACTTTATTATTTAGTCTTTACAATACATGTTTTTTCAATGCTTTTAGGTAGTTATTGTATTAAAAGTAGTTAAGCAATAAAAATAAAATACTTCCCCAAGTATATGACAGTAAATGTCTCTTATTACATAGTTCTTTCCATCCACTACTTTATATACTCAGCTCACAAGCTGAATATTGTCTCCATTTTATGGATAAAGAAATTTAAGGTATAGGAATTAAAAAATTAGAGTTAGAGAGATTGATTTAGCAAGATTATTTAGTACCATGTATATAGCTAGAATAGTGAGATGATTCCAAGTCTTTTTCATTCCATGTCTGTGGTCTTCACCACTTTGTTGTTCCACCTTGGAGTATTAATTATACTCTAGTCAATCAATCATACAAGCCAAGCCATTGGTCTAGTAGAATTAGTGGTAAATCCAGAGTTGAATTAACAATCACTTGCGCTGTGACAAGAGATTCAATAATGAGTAACTGTTTCTAGTTCCTTCTCAATCAGCAATTTTCTAATGTAGAAATCCTTTTAAACCGTTAATTCTGATTTCCCCTACCCAATTTGGCAGTGATGACTAAATCTATGAAAACATTGAAATGTTTTTCTTGCTTTCTATGTTGAAAATAATAGTAAAAGTCTCACTCTGAAGAAGTCAGTTTCCAAGATCAATTATCAGTAGTTCTTAAAACCATCATGAGAATACTTTGAAGCCCTGAAACCTGGCACCCTGGCAGTTATGCCATCCATTGACAATCGTAAGCCTATGGACATTTCAAATTGTTTTGTTTGGTTTTGTTTTTAGGAGTGGCTAGCTTTAGTTATCAATTTGACGCAACCCAGAATCAACTAGGAAGAGTCTCAGTGAGGCGTCTTGAGTCTGCCCGTGAACGTGTGTGTGTGGGGGGGTGTATGTCTTAATTAAATTAATTGATAACGGGCAGATCCAGTCTAGTGTGTGGGGTACCTTTTTTCTTTTTTTCCTAATGAGGGGTCTTGAATGAACTTAAAGAATGAAAAAATTTCAGTCAAGCAAATGACATGCATGTGTTCAGCTCTCAATTGTGGATGTTGTAGGACTAGCTGTTTGAAGTTATTCTGCCTTGACTTCCTCACAGTGAAAGATTTGCAAGCTTAAATAAATTTTAATAACTTTTCTACCTGTGTTGCTTTTTAGAAGAGTATTTTATCAAACCAGCAGAAATAAAATCAGAGCATGTCTGTTTTGGTCCTCTTTTTAAATGTGTGTTATGTGTCTCAGAATTTACTTTGAATAAAATTTGTCATTACATGAAAGTATATTGCCTTTTTTTCTAGGCTTGCTTTTTTTCCCTTTTCTAATGCTGTCTTTAATAAAGTTTTTCGACCTAGAATTGTAGGTGGAGCATTTTGGAGCATTATGGTACTCCTTCTTTCATATCCTTACTCCCAATTTTTGACAGTTTATTTTGCCAGTTGCTGAGAAATGGTCCTTTTCCTTTTAACTTTGTAGTTTGGGGTTTGTTGCAAAGCAAATATAAATTTAAGATTGTTTTGTTTTCTTCCTGGATTGTCTTTAACTTTTATAGAATTACTCCTGATTTCCAGTAATAAATTTTGCTGTGTGCATGTTTTCTTTCCATATTTCTATTTTAAACTGTATCCTTGATATTGTTATGTTTTTGGTTTTTAAAAGTCTGAGTAAGTGGTCTGAGTAATACCTTAGCATGTAACACTGGCTTCCTGAACTGTGTCACTGTCTCCCTCCTTGACCCCCACCTCTCACCTCCCACTCCAGTTATAATAAATATTCAGACATTCGAGTCTGAGTTAATCTTTGCTTTGTGTTGATGGAGGACAATGTTAATAGCTGTGGATTGACCGCTGGTGTTGTGTGAAAAGCTAGAAGCAATGAATGATAACTTCTTTCTTCTAAAGAAGGTTTAATTTTGTTTTAGTAGGTTGACAAATAGGAAAACATGATCTGGTGGAAACTACTTTAAGGTATTATTAAGTGTATAGCCTTCTACACAGTGGCTGTAGCCCCTTTTAACATCCCAGCTAAAAGCCTGAGTATTAGCCATGCTGTTGGACTGCATGACTGCCAGGTAGCATCTTAATGCTGAGTTTTCTTTATTCTGTTGGGTTTTTTTTTTGTTTTTTGTTTTGTTTTTGTTTTTGTTTTTTTTTTTTTTTGGATTTTGTTTTATTGTTGTATTTTCTCCATGGCTTAGTTCTGGAAATCTGATTGGGGTACGAGAAAATACAGAAAGGACACGAACCCAGTTGTAGAAAAATTGAGATGTGATGGGTCTGTGCTCTAAGGGAGACCCACCACCACCAGCCATCCGGAAACTCAGTCTGTATATTTTCTCTGAGTGGAGAAGTTTTCAGCTGATTAAGGAGGCCGGTGGTTTAGCTAATCTCATCCTGGGAGGAGGCTCTTGTAGGGGAGACAAACTTGGATGCTATTTTCTGCTTAGTACTGCAGTACTAAGAGTTCAGCTCCTCTGCATTCTCTCCTGACCACCACTTATTGTTTGTTGTTTACTTGTTGCTATTGTTTTCTTCTGTTGAATGTTTGTTTATTTAGGTTTTTGGGACAGTGATTCTCTGTGTAGTCTTGGCTGTCCTGGAACTTTATAGACCAAACTGACCTTAAACTCAGGTCTGTCTGCCTCTGCCTCCTGAGTGTTGGGATTCAAGGCATGATGTGCCACCACATCTGGATTTGCTTTTTATTTTAGTAATGGGTTTTTATTTTTAAATTTGAAGGCAGCCGTAGCTTTGGCATTTCTTTCTATTGTTGTTAACATTGCAAATGGATGACATTTGAGGTAGATGCTTATAGATATTGGAACAGATATGAAGGTCATAGTAAGTGTCAGAAATAGGGCTGATTGAAAATGTTTTATGCTTTTTGAATATATGTGTGTGTGTGTGTGTGTGTGTGTGTGTGTGTGTGTGTGTGTTTGTGTTTATGCGCGCGTCTGCAAGTATGTCTGGGCTCCACATTCAAGCAGTGCCTGTCAAGGTCAGAAGATTGCCAAGACTGGAGTTAGACCTGTGTGGTTGGGCATTGAACCTGGGTTCTCTGGAAAAGCAGCAAGTTCTCTTACCCACTGAACCATCTCTCCACCTCCCTGATGTATGCCACACGTCTTCTGAGCTCCCAGGAGTCTAATAGAGATTACTTCCTAATGTTATTTTTATCCTGCTTGTTGATTATAGAATTTTACAGTGGAGAACAGTAGAGTTTATCTTATCTTGTGTTTTGATAGGTGATTCCTGAGTGAAAATTACAAGTTTTTTTCTTTCAACAACTAGAATGGTATTTAGTTTAAAATTTCACAGCCTTGATAAAGATTTTGAGCCCACTGTACAGTGGTTGTATGACTTTTCATACCATTTCTTGAGTAATGAAGCCATGTGCTCCACTTACACAGGTATTTCTTGACTCTGTTTAGGTTAAATTTCTTTAAAACTACCATGACTGAGTTTAAGGCATCCAGATGAGGTTTTTCAGTAATCCATCCTGTGCTTTTCTACTCGGTTTATCAGGAGATAGTGCTGTGTATTCACAGTCAGTGGACAGCTTACTGTTTTACACCTTACCTGGTGACCTTTGTAAAAAATACAATCAGAGTTGCATTGAGGAAATACTAAGTTCATTTTGTAAACTATGAGTTAGACTTTTTTTTCCTGGTTCTGTAGAAAAACTGTTTTTGTGCTTTGACTTTTTTCTCTTTTGTTTCTGTTCTCATTGTTTTAAGCCCTTTTTAACCTATCTATTTCATGGCTTGAAAGGAACCTTGTTTTAAAACACTTCTATTACTTTTTGATATATGACCTTGTCTTGTGATTAAGCCTATCAAGGTGAGTTCAAACTCTTGCTCTGAGAGACTAGCTATGAAGAGCTTAGTGTAGTGGGCATTTTGTTGTTGATGTTGAGGTATGGGTGTATGCTACCAGCCTCAGCACCTGTTTAATCTTGGAAGCAAACATTGTTCAAAATAAAGACTAGATAGGAATGGTAGAACTTAAACATTCCTCCTTTTGCACATTGATTATTTCATGAACTCGGAGCCACGGACCATGACTTGTAATATGACTTTTCATACCATTTCTTGAGTAATGAAGCCATATGGTCCACTTACACTGGTATTTCTTGACTCTGTTTAGGTTAAAACTACTTTGGCATCGTGGGTGTTTGCACCTCTAGACATGCTTTTGATCTGAGTTTGATCTTTTATATTCCTAGTAAACGGTTGGGTGTCTTGGTGCTTTTGAGCTGTCAGAAGGGAAAGGATAAACTTTGCTAAAATGGTTGACGTTTTAATATCTGCAGCTTTGTACAGCCAGGTACCTCCTTAACTCTGTCTGTTGGGAGATAATAGGTACCCGTAGACCTTAATTAGATATTAGAGGAAGGAATTTGATATGGAGATCACCTGGTTAAGGTTATATCTAGACTGTATCTCTACCCCAATTCCTACGTTGGTATTTTTAAACAAGTAGTGCTTTTCTTAAAAATTGTTATCTAGTTTATAGTTAGTTGTTCTTAGCAAGGACTGAAAAGTTGTAAGATACTGTATTTACAAGTTAGTTTATGAAATGAACCATTGTAAAGTCAGTAGCAGGATCTGACTCCCTACCCAGTTCTGTGAAAGGACAGGCATGAGATGGTCTCCATTTTTGATCCCCGTTTTGTGCCATGGACTGCCTCCCAAGCTTAGGAAGATTCCTGTTCGCTCTCCGTGCTTGGGCAAGAAATAACTACTGTGAGAGAAATACAAATCAAATTAAAATGTGGTTTATCTCTATGTTGATGAGATGTAGACTTTATTGAGCTTTCAGATATTTTATATTTAAAATGTCTGAATTTGGGGTTTTAAAGGGCAAGTCAAATCAGGCTATTTTATTTGCATTCTTTGCCGTAAGTAGTTGACGTAACTGCATTTGGTATAATCCTGAGAATACAACACTTAAAATTAGTTCTTAATGTATTTATTATCTGTCTTTGGGGGTGATTTTTTTTTATTATCCCTGGTTCCTTTTGAGAGTAGTAAAGGGTCTTTTTAAATTAACAAACATCTGCAATTTAAATGATTAGAGCTACATTATTACTGTATTAATGTAAAATCAACCATGTAGTTAATAAAGGGGAGATTCCAACTGCAGTAAGTTCTGAACGTGTTCTTGTCTACCTCAAGGCCGAATTCCTTCTCAGTGCTAATAAACAGTAAGATCTTGTTTAAAACATGCCTTTCATACATGCAGCCTTTGTCTTACTTGAAGTAACTAGACATACATGTCAGGCATTTGCTGTAAAAGATTCTTACTAATTTTACATAACTATACTTAAGTTTCTTGGGTGTCCTTTATACTTTGATTGGCTCTTTGCTATATTTCTTTATAATATTTGTTTAATGTTCCATAGACTTATCATGTAGCTGACACAGAAGACTTTTTGCAATTACCAGTACTTTTTATTTTTATCTGTATAGTAGACAAAGTTCTTTTAAATTTGTTTTAGTAACCATGGTAAAGATTTAACTTTATATAACTTGAGAGGTACTAGAAATTTCCAAATTGTTTAAAACAATTTTTATTGTAGGTTGTGAAGATTATTTTATATATGCAATAATTTTGCTTTACATTATTTTGTTTTAACTACAGGACCGTGTATATGTACAACAGAATAATGTAGAAAATGTCTACAATTTGGGATTAATAATTTTTCGAGATCAAGTTGTACGGTATGGGTGTATTAGGGATCATCTTCGGCAAACTTTATTGGATATGATTGCCAGAGAGCGGAAAGGAGAAGTTGTAGACAGGTACACCATTTATCCTTACGTTTGGTTTTGGTTTTTCATGTTCATATCATAAGAACTGGCTGTAACAATTTCATTAAAATGATAAAAACAAGAATGTTCAGTACTTATTGAAATGTTCAAAGGTTTTCACTGTTTTTTCTGGTTACCTAGAATTTAAGGGCACCATCTTAAGCTTTTTTTTTTTTTTTTTTTTTTTTTAGCAAATTAGTTTTCCATTTTGGTTTTTCCTACTTTGGTTTGTTTTTGCTATGTCAGTTTAGTCTTTTTTTTTCCCCTCCAAGAGCTCTCTTTGAAATTTTTGCCCCTTCTTCTTATTTTTTTTTTTTTTTTATATTTTGTTGTCTTAGCACTACTGAGAGTTGAACCTAGGATTTGTCTTATGCTACTCAAGTGTGGTGCTGATGCCAACCTGCAGTTTGCCTCATTGTATTGTAGAAGCATGGTCTCAGTATGTTATGCAGACCAGTGCTGAAATTTGGAACACAAGTGTTTCCTCATTCTCCCGTCTAGCCTAAACTATAGGCATATACTATTGTGCCTTAGTAGGCTTTTGTCTAACTTTGACCCTCTTAAAATACTGAATGTGTCCCCAGAACTACTTCTGAGTCCTACACTATCACTTTTCTTGACATGACATTTCTGTGATGCTGCTGTGCAGTGGATTCCTTCTCTGTTTGGTTTCATAGGAACAGTGAACTTCTTACTAATTTAGCGTTTAATCAGGATTGCCCAAAAGCCGTTTATTGAAAAGTCTGGTAATGCTTTGGTATTAGGTGTAGGTTTTCATTTTTTTAAGTAAATAAAAACTTTACTTACATTAAGCATGCTTTCTTTAAAACTTTTTAAGTGATAAAGGAAGGATAGTCAAGATAGAATTTTTGATTAAAATTATTCCATTTCCATATTTTATAAATAAGTTTCTTATGGAAGATTGGTCACTTTGATAAAAGCTAAATGTGTTTTGGTGTTTGTTTGTTTGTTTGTTTGTTTTCGAGACAGGGTTTCTCTGTATAGCCCTGGCTGTCCTGGAACTCACTTTATAGACCAGGCTGGCCTCGAACTAGAAATCCTCCTGCCTCTGCCTCCCAAGTGCTGGGATTAAAGGCGTGTGCCACCACCGCCCGGCGATAAAAGCTAAATGTTATAAAATGTATTTCAACTTTTGCATAATTTAAATGTCTTTAATATATTTGATTATCAAGTAATTAAACTTCTTTTGACAGAGGAGCAATAAGAAATGCTTGCCAGATGTTAATGATTTTAGGTCTTGAAGGAAGATCAGTCTATGAGGAAGATTTTGAGGCTCCGTTTTTGGAAATGTCTGCAGAATTTTTTCAGGTAATCTGTGACTGTATAGATAAATGTTTTTTAATGATCATCATAACATTATTCACTATAGTTACTTAATCTGAACATTTGACTTATTTTGACTAGAACTCATTGGAGAGGGCATACTACAAAAAATACTCTTCAGAACCCCTACTTCATGTTCTGACATACCAGTGAGGGGCTTATTAATAATTGAAAATTTCTCACTTTAAAATTATATGCTAAAAAACATGAGTATCTTAAGACCTTATTGTATTTATCTAATTACTCTAAATCTCACATATCACCAATAAAATCTCTGTAGGCTTTTTAGATATCAGTTACTAATATAATAAATATTAGCAATATATATGATTCCAAACAAGATTTTTTCCTAACTTAAAGGTTACTAATTAGAAAATTAAATCTGAGTTAAGCAAGTAAAATTGTTTTAAAACATCACAGTGTCCCAAACCAATTAAATTCTAAAAGTGGGATCATATTAGATTAATAATGAATTGTAGCAATAACACTTAGTATTGACAAATGTAAGAACTGTAAGAATGGCCAGGCATCCTTCCTTAACCATCAACTGTTTTACAGAGGAAATATAGTGATACCCAACCTAAGTTTTTATTCTGATAATATGATTTTAAGAATAAATCAGTGTCAAGTTATTGTTAACTTGGAAGTTCAGTAATTCATTCATAAGAGCCATTAGATGTGCATTACTATAGAGCTTGATAATTTGCTCCCAAAAAGATGGAGTTGCTGCTTTCTTCCAAACTGGTTCATAGCCAGCTATTAGAAAGATCTTTGTGACTGCACAGGAGAGATAGGGTCATGCTTTATGAGTTTATAATCTTAGAAGCAGTGCTTATATTTAAATAATGCATTAGCTGGTTTTAATGCTAGTTTTTTTTTCATCTCCAAAATATGCTGTAGTTACATGCATATTACAGGTATACTTAATTAATAAAGATGCACAGTATTTATTATGAATGGAGATGGTCTTGCCGAGATTTTTGTTTAGTGTGTTAAAGTCTGTTCTTAGGAACTTGATTTTTTTTGCTAGGTAGAGAGTGCTGCTTTTTTTTTTTTTTTTTTTTGGTATATCATATTTTATTATATAATTCTTAGATATATTGATTAATGCTGCTATCAGGTTAAAATCTATTGAGATGACATTAGTAACTCTAAAACTAGTAAGGACAAAGCAGACAAGATTAATAGTTATTTAAAAGTTATTTTTCTCAAAATGTGTGTGTGTGTACTTTAAGCTGTAGAATGGAATATCAGAAAAATATCAGTAATGATGGTGTGTTCGGCAAAGGCTGTGAAAGTGAATCTTTCCAGTACGTTTAACATAATAATGAAAGAAGCTCCTCTCCTGACTAAGGTCAGATGCTTGAATTTGCAGTATATTAGCAGATCTTTAAAACACTGCTTAAAGATAATGTGTTAATTTTGTTTTACATAAATAAAAGCTTTAAAGACTAATTAGATTAAACAAATCCGTATAAGAAACTGCATGAAATGTGTCTTTAACTGTTAAACTACGTGGTATGATTCATTGTAAATGCTATAGAAACCCTGTTAGAATAGAAACACATTATTTTATTGTTTTTAAAAAATCTTAATTGCAGATGGAAAGCCAGAAATTTTTAGCAGAAAACAGTGCTTCAGTATATATAAAGAAAGTAGAAGCTAGGATTAATGAGGAAATAGAGCGGGTGATGCACTGCCTTGACAAATCCACAGAAGAGCCTATTGTGAAGGTGGTGGAGAGGGAACTCATTTCCAAGCACATGAAGACTATTGTAGAAATGGAAAATTCTGGGCTAGTACATATGCTGAAAAATGGAAAGACAGAAGGTAAGTGTTATCAATTAAAAGTAATTCTACCTGAGGAATGTCAGCTTTCAAAAAGCAATGTTGTAATAACTTATCCTAGTTAGCAGTGGGGTGGGGTTAAAGCTTTTCGTTGTATTATTCAAGAAACTGTTATATATCTAGTGTATTCGGTTACGTTTTCTTCCTGTTTTTCACATTTGTTTGCAGAAGAGTAAGTTCAGTGTTTAACCATAGGCCAGTGGGTTCCTTATGCACTCCTTCTGTACTTTCTTAAACACAAATGAATGTGAGTGCTTTCTAGTCCCACACATTCTTACAAGGCTGGAGCATTGTGTGCTTGTGTGTTTGTACCCTGTGTTCCATGTAAGAGAATTTAGAAAAACTAGCAGACAAGAAGTAGAGCAAAAACGTTAGCAATTTTTGAGATAATACATTTAACTATAGTAGCATTAATTTACCATGTTTATGTTTAGAAGTTATGAAATGATTGAGTGTTCTGTAAGAGATCTTGGTTTTTGGTGTTTTGCTTTGAAGCTTTCATTTTATATGACAGCGATGATGTTCTTTTTAGTAGCCATGATTTTTTTCCCTACTTCCTTGGTGAGATCTTAGCAGTATTCTAGCTGTGTACTAGCAGTAAAAGAAAACATACTGCCTATTTGTATGAGCTAGATGAGGAATGTAAAAAGTTTTTTGTTTTGTGTTTTTATGACAAGACATACAAGATACAGAAAGGCAGGTGTTAGAGAAATATGGGCAGGAAAGAGTTATCTATCCTCTTAGTCTCTAATGGAATCCTTGACTTTTTACTTAGTTATACTTTTAATTAAATATTTGGCAAGTGCTCAAATTTATTGTTTCTATTATTTTGAAAAAAGAAAACACTTTATGTCTTCTAAAATATAGTACTCTTGGATATTTGTGTAAGCTAGATATTAACTGTTTTTCAAAACTAGTTTTACTACATTTACTTATTGTATGTGTGTATATGTGTACACACACATAGGCATGCAAACATATGCTTGGAAGTCAAGAGAACAACCTGTAGAAGTTGGTTCTCCTTTCATCACGCCATCATCTGAATTCAGGCTCAGCAGCAGGTGCTTTAACCCCCTGACCATCTCACAGGCTCCTAGCACGCATCTTGCCAAGGGCTAGATATCAGATATTTTAGGTTGGTGTACTGCTGCAGTGAAAAAGTCACCATTGACAGTGATACCAAAGCTTGGCTGTTAAATAAACCACATTATGGACGTGGAACTCAGGAGCTGAGGAATGTTTGAAATTGCTGGGCAGGCTTGAATGCCAGTATTTCTGTAAGCTGCATGGAGATGTATGTTATGAATATGTTTGGCGTATCCATTATGGCAAGCATTCTAAGTAGCAGAAAAGCTACTTTACCATGCATGAATTTGCTCTATTTAGTTCTTATTGTTCTCCGCAGGTAGCTACCTGAGATGCTAAATTAGATTTTTTTAATTGCCTTTTAACTTCCCTGCCCTACCACTTGAAGCTTAAATGAAGAATATGCTATTGTGGGGGCCCTTGCTCATGAGCAGTTTTTGTGTCAGACACAGTTTCTCCGTCATTCTCATAAATCAGAAAGTGAAAGATATGAAAAGATGTATACATTGGTCATTAGATACAGTGTGAATTAGTAAGTTCAAATGATATCTCTTATCATTGGCTTATTTTTAATTGAGTATAGAGGAGTGATAATAATTTTTCAATGCCAGATATTTTTTCATTGCTCACATTTTTATACTATGCCATGTATTTAACATGGGAATCAGACAATTCAGTGAGATTATATTGATTAATATATAACAAATGAACAAATAAGTAAAAATTAAAACGAAAGAACAAAATAGACAGTAGAAACAGTTTACTTCAGGTATTTGGCATGCAAAACATTCTCTAGTCTATAAATTGCTATTGTACTTTAATATGTACTAAACATACACGTTGCTATATATAGGTTACTCAGAAATGTATTATAGATAAGAACTTGTGTTGATATAACCTGTGATTAAATCACTGAAACAAATATTAGTGACCTCTTGTGTAATCTTTGCTCATTATTTTTAGAATACACCAATGTTAAATTTAGGTACTAATTTGCTCTTATAAAGTCCAAAATAGACAACATGGCTTGTGAAATCTGGCTGATTAGCACTTTTTTTTATTTATTTAAATAGAATGAAAATAATAAGCTTTCTTTTTGAATGCTTGTTTACTGTGATGACAAAACTGATTTTACGTCCCATTAGCCTAAAATATTTATCATCTGATGCTGAATAGAAAACTGTTAGCTATCCTGGACCTAGAAACTGCTTCTTTAATGCTATTTTTAAAAGTTAACGACAGTACAAATTTTTCTATCATAAAATTGACATTATAGTGCGCCAGTAAGCAGTTTTGTAGAGAAACACTGGGCACATGGAAGAAAATTACTTTAGCTCCACATTGTGGTTCTGTTAAAGGGTATGAAAAATGGGTGAAAACCAAAATCTAAATTGAAACAGTGTAGTGTGGTGAACCCAGTAATTGGGGAAAATTGCTCAGGGTAAGAATATTATGGGGGGAGGGGAGGAGGAAGATATTAGGTTGTAAACTTATTTAAAATTTGCCGTGAGATAGATACAGTGAAGTAGTAGTAATAGTAATAGATCTAGTTTTGATGTTTTATTTATTGTAATGCTTGGTAGTTGGCAGTTCAGCTATAAGATATTAATTGGCCTTAAATTACTTGTGACTTCTAACTACACCTTTTAGTAGACATTTGTAGTATCTGTAGTTTCTATGTTAAGAGTAACAGGATACATTATGTACAAGTTCAAATAATTGTCACTTTAGAGGAATTTGCTAGTATGCTGTTTGAGTTGTGTCTTCTGAATAAGTTAAAATATGCTAACAAACTTTATTAGTGCTTTCAACACATCTAGTCAGGCACTGTAGGTCATAAATTGCTGTAACTTTTCAACTAACGCTCATTTATAGTTATGTGGACAGCAAATGGTGATAATTGATTATCTTTCTTGAACAGATTGGGATTTTTACTTTAATCTTTAACCAATCTCTCTATTTTCTGATTCTAGACCTTGCTTGCATGTACAAATTATTTAGTCGTGTGCCAAATGGTTTGAAGACCATGTGTGAATGTATGAGTTGTTATTTGAGGGAACAAGGAAAAGCCCTTGTTTCTGAGGAAGGAGAAGGGAAGAATCCTGTTGACTATATCCAGGTAGGTTAGCATTTTACATTCATGATAAGCATTTTACAGATATTTGATGCATTACTTTTACTAAGTTAGGTGGTATATACCTACGGTAACTATTTTAGAATAGTTCAACATATCCACATATGCGTCAGGGAGCTAAAAATGCAGCCTGGTTTTGGTTTTTAATAACCCATTCAAGATTTGTTTAATCTGAATAATAAAAAAATGAGCTGTATTTTGTGGTTTGTTGGTTTTTAAAAACCGGAAAGGCCAGGTTGTATTTTAACTGCTTAAATGTCAAAACCTTTTGTTTTAAACAGGATCTTGATTAAATTGTATTCCAAGTTGCTGTTTTAATATGAATAATTAGTCTTTTTGTGAATTTTTTTAAACTTCATTTTATGTATGTATGTATGTGTGTACGTACGTGTTTGTTTGTTTGTTTGTTTGTGTGTTTGTTTGTTTTGGCTGCCATATTTGGTCCAGACAAAAGGGTTAGGAGAAGCAGGGGCAAGGATTTTCTTTCATCTTAAAATGTTTGCGTTTCAGTTATTTATAGAGGGTGCTGGGATGGGATGAGGTACATGCACACACATGTGCCTTGTAGAAGTCAGGACAGTCATTTTTTTTTTCTCCTTTGATGTGGGCCCCAGGGTTCCAACAAGTACGTTTACATGCAGAGCCATCCCTTGGACCCTGTTGTATTTCTGATATACGTGTGAAAGAATCCTTACATTTCATTACTAACATTTGAGCATATATACAAACTGGAAAATAATCATCTGTAAAATTAATTCTGAACACATAATTACCAACAATGTTAAGGTAAGGCTAGATCATAAGTATTTTACTTACAAGAGCATTTTTATAATGTTTCCTAAATTGTTTTTTATTTGGTAGGGCTTATTGGATCTAAAGAGTAGGTTTGATCGCTTCCTCCAAGAATCCTTCAATAATGACCGGCTCTTTAAACAGACTATTGCTGGGGACTTCGAGTATTTCTTAAACCTCAACTCTAGGTCTCCTGAATACCTCTCATTATTTATTGATGATAAACTGAAAAAGGGAGTCAAAGGGGTAAGTAGTAATCCATCTAAAGTGCGTTAGATTGTCCTCCTCAGTGAACTGAAGTTTGGAAATGAAGTTAAGAGATTTTACAGATAAACATGTTTAAAACGGTAGGGCTCTTTACTACACTTACAGGAAGGTTTTGAGACAGTTCTTTTTTTTAAAGTCTTAGACATACTTAAAAGTTGTTTGACATTCATATATACATCCTTATGTAATTGTTATTTTAAAAATTACTCCCCCCCCCCCAAAAAGGCATAAACATCACACCTACAGGTTTTAAAATGATTGCCCTTGTAGCTGAAAATTAGTGTGAAAATGACAGCACTGGAGAACTTGCCAGCAGTTGCAGATTGTTGCTGCTTTTATATGGTTCTGGGTCTAGAGTATTAAGCAGGGCTTGGTTTTGAGGAATGTGAAAGGTGTACTGAGTTCTGAAACTTACATCCTGAAGTTTCAATTTTTTTCATCCTCAGGACCTTGGGTGCTCACTTGGAACCACAGAAAAATCAAATTAAGCTATTTTGATCATGTGTGGTCTTTTAAAACCTCATCTTAGAGATTTTGAGACAAAGGAGAAAAGCAGCAAAAAGCTTGGGGGTTACAGAGGCAATAGCTGAGTGAGAACCAAATCACTGACTGCAAAGAAATCTTGTCTAGTTTAATCTCTCTCATTTCTAAAATCACAAGCATACTACGGCCTACTATGCTATTTTCTTTCCTTTATTTAAGAGATGAGGTATAAAGACTTTATACTTTGGATATAACAAAAACTTACCCACTTGTTTGCCAATTTTGAGTTTTCAAGTGAAATTTTTTGAAAAAAATTCTTAGCTCTGTAAGTTTCTACAGAAAGTTTTACTCTATCCCTTGTCAATACATTTTTCTGTTCTTGATTATCCCTTACTTAGCCCAGTCCTATAATAATGTATGTCCCATCTGAGTGGTAGCAGTCTACTCTTTAAATGCAGTAGAGAGGATAGGAGTGTGTGAAGTGGGGCACAGTTCCAGATTACCTTCATTCCTTTAGCCAATTATTGTGTTTTTAAAACTAAACTGTCTTTGGTTAATTTTTCAGCTAACAGAACAAGAAGTAGAAACAATATTGGATAAGGCAATGGTCCTTTTTAGGTTTATGCAAGAAAAAGATGTATTTGAACGTTATTATAAACAACACCTGGCAAGAAGACTGCTCACAAATAAAAGTGTTTCTGATGACTCTGAGAAAAATATGATTTCTAAATTAAAGGTAAGCTTTATTTAAGATGAGTGCAATATTCTCAACTTACATTGATTTATGATACTAGTGTTCATCCAAAAATTATGGTGGTGATTTTGGGCAGGACACAGCCTTTTCTTCTGTGTGTTAAAGGTGCAGAGCATCAAAGTTGTCTACCACTGTCACATGACTAGTTTCTAACCTAATCTGTGCCCATAGTAACCTGAGATGTCTGGAGGACACTTCAATATACTCTACTTTCCCTGGAGTATATTGGGATCTGGACGAGCCTAGAAATTATGTTTTAAACTAAAATCTTATATTATAAAATCTTATATTAAAGTATTAGAGCAGCTACTAGAAAGACTTTTAGAAGAATAATTAGGGACGGCAATATCATGAAAGACTTTGTTTCTATACTTTCTCATGGGAAAGTTCACTGTTCGTACATATTTGTGATCTTTTTGCATAGACTGAGTGTGGATGTCAATTCACATCGAAACTGGAAGGAATGTTTAGGGATATGAGCATCTCAAACACAACTATGGATGAGTTCAGGCAACATCTACAGGCAACGGGGGTAAGCGTCTACATTACTTTTTAAATGTTATTTATTTTATGACCTCACTTTCACCTCCCAGTTGTCTCTTATCCACTCCTCTTCCCTTTCTTTTCAGAAAAGGGGAGCCCTCTCATGGCTGTCAACCAGCCTTGGCATATTAAATTGCAATAAGGCTAGATGCATCTTCTCCTATTGAGGCTAGATAAGGCAGCTCAATAGAGGGAAAGGGTCCCAAAGGCTGGCAACAGAATCAAGGACAGGCCCTGCTCCTGCTGTTAGGAGTCCCACAGGAAGACTAAGCTACACAACTGTAACATTTGCAGAGGGCCTATGTCAGTCACTCCCATGTAGGCTCCCTCAGCTATGTCTTTGTTGAGCCTCTGTGGGCCCAGGTTAGTTGATTCTGTAGGTTTTCTTGTGGTGTTCTTAACCCCCCTCTGGCTCCTACAATTCTTCCTTCCCCTCTTCATAAGATTCCCCAAGTTCCACTTGGAGCTGTAGGTCCCTGCATCAGTTTCCATCACTTGCTGGATGAAGCGCCTCTGATGACAGTTATGCTAAGCTGTCTGCAAAGATTGGAGAATATTAAGTGTCATGGGTCTCAGATGCTGGACCAGACATTGGTTGGCCACTCCTTCAATTTCTGTTCCATCTTCACCCCTGAATGTAAATTGTAGGCTAAAAGTCTTTGTGTCTGGACTGTTGCCACTGGAAATGGCTAGTTCAAGTGCTATATCCCCCATTTCTAGGAGTCTTAGCTAGGATCACCCTCATAGATTCCTGGGAGTTTCCATTACCCTGTTTCTCGCTTGTACCAGCAGTATGACTCCCATTTTAGGTGTCTCTCCCAGTACTCCTCTGTCATTCTCCCTGCCTAATCACTCCTGTTCCCATCCCTGTCTACTCCCTCCCTCTGTCTACCCATGATGTTGATTATATCAGTGAGATTCCCAAGTCCCCTGCTTGTTACTTAGCTTCTTTGGGTCTGTGGATTGTAATATAGTTATCTTTTACCTTCTGGTTAATACCACTTACAGGTGAGTACATATCACATTTGTCTTTCTTGGTCTGGGTTAGCTCATTCAAGATGATCTTTTCTAATTCCACCCATTTGCCTGTAAATTTCATGATGTCTTTGTTTTTAATAGCTAAGTAGTATTCCATTTACATTGTGTAAATGTATCACATTTTCTTTATCCATTGTTTAGTTGAGGTACATCTAATGAATAAAGCTGCAATGAATATAGTTGAGCAGGTATCCCTGTGGTATAGTGGGGCATCTTTTGCGAATACACTCAGGAGTGGTGTAGCTGGGTCTTGGGCTAGAACTATGCCCAGTTTTCTGAGAAACCACCAAATTGATTTCTAAAGTCACTGTACAAGTTTGTACCCTCACCAGCAATAGAGGAGTATTCCCCCTGCTCTATATGAGCTTGTCACTTGACATTTTGTTCATAGCCATTCTGATGGGTGTAAGATGTATTCTCAGAGTTGTTTTGATTTGCATTTCGCTGGTGGCTAAGGATGTTGAACATTTTTTAAGTGCTTCTTGTCCATTTAGAGATTCCTCTGTCGAGAATTCTCTTTATATTTGCACCCCATTTTTAAATTAGGTTATTTGGTTTGTTGATGTCTAGTTTCTTAAGTTCTTTATATATTTTTTTATCAGTCCTCTGTTGGATGTGGCATCAGTGAAGATATTTTCCTATTCTGTAGTCTGCTGTTTTGTCCTTTGACAGGACCTGCATTAATTTCTTATCTCAAATGTTGGATCTTTTATATTTTGAAAGTCTGTTTCTTCAGTTTTATTAGTATCTTGGGTAGTTCCAGATACCTTAAGGCCACTCTTTACAAGTAGTTAGAGTAGTTGGAACTTGACAGGTGACTCAGTGGTTAAGAGATTTAATTGGCACTGAGCCCATGTTACACAGCTCACAATTGCCCTTAACTCTACCTCCAAGGGCTCTGACACCTCTGTATCACTAAGGCAACCACACTTTTGTACACAAAGTCATATAGACACATTTATAAACGTGATTAAAACTAACAAATAAAAAATCTTGAAAAGTAACTGCTTATGCTACAGAATTTAAACTTTAAATACTCAAAGCTTTTTCCTGTGTTGGAAACAGTTGTATAGCCGAAGAATCAGCCAAACAAATGGAGCTCCCTGAATCCTTGGATTTTAAAATGTTGTGGATCTTCAAGTTGAACATAACTCTTTCAAGGTTTTGGGCCCGTTGAAACCTAGTGGTTCTTTGATTACTTTTTAGAGTCATGATTTTGTTTTTTGTTTTTTTTTTTAAATCTAATAATGCCTGTGGTTATTTATAGTATTGTAAGAATATAAATAATTACTTATTTTTGTCCTTTGGTTTTTTGTTTGTTTGTTTTTGTTTTTAAGTGCAGAAAGCCTAATGGTGAAAGTGATGCTAATATGTATTTTATTTAAGTTGACATCCATCATACAGGCGTTTATTGAAAGAGATTCATAACACTGTACCTACAGCTAATGTTAGATGTCTAATGTGGTAAAAATGTCAAAACCAGAAATGAAAGATACAGTTTTGTCTAAATGAATTATCATGTATTCATTTCAAATAATTGTAATCATTTAAAAAATATTAAACAGATCCAATCATTAAGATAATTTTCTTTATAAGATTCTAGTCATGAAGGTATCTGCTTTGATAATTGTAATAGAGCCTGTGTGTACGTAATTATTTTAGTCCATTGTTGTTCATCTCTTTCTATTTGTATAGGTCTCTTTAGGTGGTGTTGATCTCACAGTCCGGGTTCTCACAACGGGATATTGGCCTACTCAGTCAGCCACACCAAAGTGCAACATCCCACCAGCACCAAGACATGCTTTTGAGATATTTAGAAGGTAACATCTAAATAAGACTCTTTTTCTGAATATTAATAACCAAATATGAATTCCTATATTCTTAACTGACGATAAATATATTCCACTTTAAACCTCATCTTCTGAAGAATTTATATTAGTAAACTTTTAGCATTTAAGAAACAGATTGCATAAAAGTTTAGAAGAGTGCCAGTGCCCTCTTTTCAGCATTGGCGCATATTAGTATCGATCACTGCCATAGGATAGGCTGTGGAGAAAATCTTAAGTTGGCTTGGTCAGAGTACATAGGAGAAATGATTTCCTGTGTTGGTGCTTAGTTAGCCGACATTGGTCTTACAACACACCTCATCCCATGCCCCCAACTTTCTCTTCTGGTAAAAAGCAGGAACAGAGCTTCATTCATCTTTTAATATCGCTTATCTATATGTTTGCTAAGGTTTGTTATCTTACAATTTACAATTTCAGAAGAGTAAATTCTATGATTTTTCTAAAACTCGGTTTGCTTTGCTATAGGTTCTACTTAGCCAAACACAGTGGTCGACAGCTCACACTCCAGCATCACATGGGTTCTGCAGATCTCAATGCCACCTTTTATGGTCCAGTTAAAAAGGTAAATATTGACACTTTTCAATACGCCTGGGTATCTTTTCATTTGCTAACTGCATTTGAAAATATCAGAACATATCTTTTTTAAGAATAAAATACTTAAACGATTATGTGTTGTATTTCTAAGATTAAGCCAGACACCCCATTGCTGAAAATAGAATAATTTGAATTGCTTTGAAGGCATACAAAGCAAAGCCATGTACCCCCTTTTAAAATTCTGCTTTTTAATTTTTAATTCTGGTAAGTGAAAACCAGGAGATTGGAACTTGATACATGCATATATTCATAGAATCATTTTTTAAAATGTGCCAGTAATTTGTTTCTTTTTAGTAAAGTTTAAATTTAAGGTTTTGAAGTATAGACTAATAATTTATTATTACTTGCTTTTAATCAAGGCAAGGTCATTTGCCTTAAAATTGAAAATCAATCTAGACTTAGCAAAAATTGTTAATCTAGATCATAACCCAGACTTGTTTTTTATGAGTTGCATTTTTAAATCTTGTTAACTATGTATATAACTTGTTTTTATAGGCAGTTAACATAGATGAGGAACTTTATAATTTATTTATATTTGGCACTATTATCTATTTAAGTATATAATCATTTTCTTAGCTACATTGAAGTATTCACTGTGTAGGGAAATGGGGACAGTTCCTTAGAAAAGAAGTATGTGCATGCATTGCATGCTCATGTATGTTTTAAGCATGTTTATATTGGAAAAATGAGTTATATTTTATTGGAGCAGAGAAGCTTATGGGATTTATTTCTGCAAATATGGCTAAAGTTGATAGGAGATAATGTCTTGGTTTTTTTTTTTTTTAAATCAACAGGAAGATGGATCTGAGGTTGGTGTTGGCGGTGCACAAGTAACTGGTTCTAATACACGGAAGCACATACTGCAAGTCTCCACTTTCCAGATGACCATATTAATGCTTTTTAATAATAGAGAGAAGTACACATTTGAGGTATGGGTTATAGCAATAATATGTTTGACCAATGCTATTGTTTTCTCTTACTTGTTACTTGAGTCTTGATTGAGCTCAAGAGATGCCATTTGAATACCAGTAGGGAAAACTGCATAAAATTTAGCCATTGAACTTGTGAGCTTCATCCATTACTGGGTCATGCTGACATTATTGAGGTATAGCTTTCATATTTTATAAGTAGAGAGTTTGCTAAGCTTTAAAAGTAGGGTGCCTGTGTGTGTCCATTATCATTACCAAGAATACTACCTTTTTTTGTAATCTGTAGTTAGTTCCCTCTAATCTTGGTGCCAGTTAGGTAATGACTAATGTTTTATTTCTGTTTTGCCTTTTAAAGAATTTTATATAAAGGTAATTATGTGTGTTGTTTGTGTTGAGGTTTCACGGTTAAATGATTTTTGTGTGGGGTTTTTGGTTTGTTTTGTTTTTTCTTCAGATTTATCCCTAATGTAGTGTCAGTAGCTGGCTGTTTTTACTGCTGAATAATATTTTACTATGTGGATTTGCTACATTTTCTCCATTATTTCACTTGCTGATATAATTTTTTGGGTTGGACCAGACCAGATTGTTCTGTTAAGAATAGAAATATAAAACTTGAGCGATAACTCAGCCAGCAAAGTCACTACATTGCCTCAGTTTGATCACCTTAAACACCACCATGTATCGTCACACACACACACACACACACAATACAAGACTTGGGAAGATGAGCCATACGTGTGTGAGAGACTCTGACTTTTACATAGATACTCACATGTATATAGACCTACACATGTGCACACAAACACATGGAACTCGGTTTAACTTTTTAAGAAACTGTCCAATCTGTTCTCTAAAGCAAGAGCTCTAAATGCTGCATATCTTTTCAGTCTAAATGATTTTGGCCAGTTTTGTAGATCTTCATATATATGTATATATGTACACACACACAAACACACTCTATACTGCAGATACAGTTGTTTTGTCACATCCCTTTTAATTGTAACAAAACACCATGACCAAGGCAACATTTAATTGGACTTATGGTTTCAGTCTATGATAGCAGACAAAAGAAAGACATGGTGACAGTGACCATTTGAAA
Source organism: Mus musculus (assembly GCF_000001635.26). Lineage (NCBI taxonomy): Eukaryota > Metazoa > Chordata > Mammalia > Rodentia > Muridae > Mus > Mus musculus. Next base: position 80,275,314 of record NC_000067.6, on the reverse strand, counting down.
ACTCAAAACCCACCACTAGTGAAACCTCTCCTCCAAGAAGGGTTTTTTAAATTACTACATTTTTATTTATTCTTTATGCACATGGATATGTGTGTGTGTGTTTGTGTGTGTGTGTGTGTGTGTGTACATATTAGGACGTGTGTATAAAAAAGAACAACTTTTCTCTTCTACTATGCAGGCCCTGAGGCTCAAGGGTGAAATTTAGTGGCAAACATTTTTACTGCCCAGTCATTTCTAAGCCCGGATACATTAACTTGAAGTAGTCTTTTCCTGTGTGTGTAAGTGCCGCTTGGTGTTGAAATGAGTATCATCTTAGTTTTTGTAAGCAAGGTCTTACGTGTTTTTAAAAGGCTTTAAAATTGCCTTCATATGGGCTCAGGGGTTAACAGCACTGCTCTTCCAGAGAGAGGTCTTGAGTTTAATTCCCCACAAGCACATGGTGGCTCACAGCCATCCGTACTGAGATCAGATACCCTTTTCTGGTGTATCTGAAGAGAGTGACAGTATACTCATGTACATAAATTAAGTAAATTTAAAAGAATTGCCTTCATATTTATCAAAAGTAATTTTTTAGCTATCACAGGAAGAAAAAAATGAGTGAAATAAAGAGCAAGAAGATAAAACTATTCGGTACTCACCATCTTGTTTGTTCTCTGGCAAACATTAAGAAAATGACATTTTTATATGATAAAGCTTTTTTAAATTTAGATATTTTAGTTCAGTGGCCAAGTCAAGACTTTTTTTTCTTTATGTTTAACAAGTAGTTTCTACCTAAGGATAATGCTAATTTTCATTAACAAATTATATGGAATTACATGGAGTCCTAACTGTTGATGAAGCAAGCATGGAGTATGTCTTAACCAAACAATATACATAAAGCTTTTCTACAGAGATGGAATTCAGTTATGCTTTTTAGAAATAGGATGGTATTACAGGCATCAGTTACCACATCAATTTTTATGTGGTGCTGAGGATCAAACCCAGGTCATCCTGCATGCTAGGCAAGTATTCTGCAAACTGAATATATGTACCAGATCCAATAGGGTTTAGTTTGGTTTTTGGTTGCTTGTCTTGAAGAGCGTAGTTGAGACAGGATGGGTCTTTTATGCAGCTCTAGCCATCCTAGAATCTAATAGGTACTTTTAGGATTTTTGTGAACATTTTATGAAGAATGTCTCGTATCTGATAATAGCAAGGTTGATTTTTGAGAGCTCTATGTATAAAGAACTAAAAGTATGATGGGATAAGCAAGATTACAAATTTATTTACCAAAGCTGAACCATTAACTTTAATGGTTTAAGGCAGCTTCCCCCTTTCAGCCAACTTAGGATACATTGATACCAATGAGCAAAGTATAGGTAGAAGTTAATTAGATTATTGCTCTAACATTGCCAGTTTTAGCTGTCATACACAGTTTTCTATATAGAGTTCAATAAGGGGTATATCAGCCACATACCAAATCCCAAAATGATGTGGCTTAAAATGTCCACTAACAATCTCTTGGTTTCTAAGTTGAGTACTTATTAGCAGGACCTCACTTGGATAGCTATGGCGCAAGATCCTATTGGCTTAAGATTCTTGACAGGTTGTATTTAGTTGTCAGATTGAACTTAGAAAATCTACTGTTTGATTGGGCTCAATTGGTGTGCTTCCAAGTTTTGCATGGTGGGCAGATTGGTTGTTGGCGGTGGTGGTAAAAGTCTGAAGTTTGTAGTTTCTTTCCATATAGGCCTTTCTTTCACCTTGACCTTTTGGTCTCCTTCATATCATAGTGCCTCATTTGTCCTAGAGTGAGCACTCTTTAGAGCTCCATGAAGAAACTATGTTATCTTTGTGATGCTGGTACTCACATTATTGTCCCTCCCTTACTGGTTGGTCACCCAAGTCGTCTGGGCAAGTGAGATGGTATAGAGTGCAAAAAGTGCTAGCAGGTAAATATGCTTCTCACCAGGCCTGCTGACCTGGGCTTGATCCTTGGGACCCACATGGTAGAAGTTGAGAACTAACTTCTACAAGTGAATTGAGACAAATGCATTCAAACAAACAGACCCAGTATATAAATAAATGTAATAAAAATATTTTAAAACATTACCAAGATTGTTATGAAGGAAGGATTGTTAAAAGGAAGATGTAGTGTCATGTTTAATCCATAGTAAAGAGGTGTTTTTGAATAGAGTTCACTGTAATACAAAGTAGTTACAAGGATCATAGAATAGTAGCTTACATCATAGTTTTAGTAACTAACATTTAGTTTGCAAAGCAGCGTGAGTAGTAATTCCTGTATTAATACTCTATATTATGCTTTTTAAAGGTTTTTATGAGTCTCAAGTCTAAGCTGATTTGGACTTTAATGTCAGATATAGTTGAAGTGGAAAGCCATTAAACATTCCATCCAGTGCCGGATGTGGTGGCACATGCCTTTAATCCCAATACAAGAGAGGTAGAGGCAAGCTGATTTCTTGAATTCAAGGACAGCCAAGGCTATGCAGAGAGACCCTGTCTAGAAAGGAAAGAAAGGATTTTTTTCATTTGTAATTGTTAATCATACACCACATAGTATGTGTAGTAATGCATATTTAAGCTTATTCATAGAGAAATAGATGTATAATCTTATCTTATAATCTACTTATTTGTTGACTAATAAATAAAAGGGTTCTACATTTCTACAATTGAAACCTACATGAAGAATTCAGACTCTGTGTAATAAACACAGAATTCTTGAAATAAATCTGTATCTGACACAGTGTTGCTACCTGAAAGCGTTTACAGTTCAGTGTATAACTAAAATATGTTATATCTAATTATCTGTAGTCTAAACTAAAACCTATTTAGCTTCCTATTAATTCATATAGTATTTGTAATGTCTGTGGTAGTAGTAAGCATACAATTATTTGAAACAAGGAAATGTGTAAAATAGCATTTCACAGAATTCTGACTTTTACTTAATTTCATATTTCCATAGATATATGTGTGAACTAAATCATATGTGTAGCTCTTTTAATTATCCCATTGACATGATAACAGTGAGTTAAAAATCACAAGCCTTTCTCCAGGTGTTTTTACTTAATTTCTCCTGTATAACATTGTATTCATAATATATACAAAAGTTATCAATTAGAGCTCCGATGTCTTAGATTTTGTTTTTAAAGTTAACTTCCATTAGTCAAATCTTATTTTGATCCCAAGAGGCATATGTATAGCTGATCCAGGTTCTGAAGTTTGTTTTTAGTGAGAGCTTGAACATAGTGTGCTGTGCTGTAAGTAAACTTAGAATAGTGAATAGTCCCGAGACTGTTGTAGCAGTTTATTTTGTCTGAATGCTGTCAAGTTCCCGGTGGTGCCTGCAGATGGCATTTTTAGAGAATTTGTTGTGTACTTTTTGGACCAGAAATGCCCTTGCCTTTTAACAATTTATAGTTTGTCCAAATAATAAGATTTTAGTAGCAAGTCATAATATTCAGGAGATTCTTTATTGTAAATTGATTCCTTAATAGAATTAACCATCCTCTAGCTACCGCTTGATTGACTTATTTGCTGATTAACTAATGTACTTTTAATCTCTGTGGGGAAAATCTAATTATGTGAAATTTAATGAAATTTTCAGGAAATTCAACAAGAGACAGATATCCCTGAAAGAGAACTTGTTAGAGCCCTCCAGTCCCTCGCCTGTGGTAAACCAACACAGCGGGTCCTCACAAAAGAACCCAAGTCCAAGGAGATAGAAAGTGGCCACATATTTACAGTTAATGATCAATTCACATCTAAACTACACAGAGTCAAGATTCAAACAGGTACCTGGAATTAAGTTTTCCTCTTTAAAATTATGTATATTTTATATAGGAAAGTTTTGCATCTGCTGGATTTCTTCCTCTTAAAAAGTAGTAGTTTCATTGCTAACAAAAAATATGCTTGGTCCTAAGAAGAGAAACAGGGTAAGTTTTGGAATTGTAAAGCCAGTATTACCTTTAATTTAAAATCATAAGTTAATACCTTTGTGAACAATTTTTAATAAAGCCTGTCATGTTGATGGCAAAAATATTACTCAGTATGTATAATCAGTTTAAGGTTTTTTATTTTCTGTTTGTAAGTGGCAGAAAGCTTTCCCGTTTTGTTTGTTTGTTTGTTTTCCCTTCATTGTTTAGAATTAAAGCATTCTACTACCTGGTTTCAAAGTTAATATTAGTAGACAGACACACCTCAGAAGGCACATCTCTTTGAAGTAAGATGTTTTTCTACATCATTCAAATACAGTATCACACTCGACAAAAATAATGTCTATATTTCTATATTCTCAAATGTCTTAATGATTTCTTTTGTATCTTAGCTTTCAGGACTGTGATTCTTTCAGTGTTTTCATGTTGCCACTTAAATTTTATTTATTTTAATCTAAACCCATACCTTATCTTTCTTCCTTTTTTTTTTCATTGAACATAGATGGGAATAATTCTTTGTGTAGATTATTTTTATTAGCTTGTACTTTTTTTCCTTAGATAATACTGAATGCATTTTTTTTCTTAAGCGGGTATTTCTGTGTGTGTCTGAGAACGAGACATTAGTATGGGTGGGTGGGTGGGTGGATGGATAGACAGACAGGTAGATATAAGATACTTGGGCTATAATCTGGGCCTTAGACATGCATTCTGGGCCAAGTGTTTCTTGGCACTTGGACACTAAGCTGTGTTCCCAGCAGAAAGCTGTATGTTTTGATCGAGTGCCCCCCCTTTTCTTATTTTAAGATTTATTTATTTTATGTATGTGAGTACACTGTCTCTCTTCAGACACATCAGAAGAAGGAAGGTATTGGATCATATTACAGATGGTTGTGAGCTGCCATGCGATTACTAGGAATTGAACTCAGGAACTCTGGAAGAGTAGTCAGTGCTCTTAACCGCTGAGCCATTTCTTCAGCCTGAAAGCAGTATTCTTTCAGGCTGAAACTTTACCTACAAGTAGCTAAATGGTTTTGCATACCAGAATAATCTTATAAATTATAAATCTTGTATCTCATGTCTATGTCTGTGCATAGTCAGCCATGTTTCTTTGAGATTTTCTGCTTTGATTCAAAAAGTTTCGTGCCTTTCTCCTTAAAGGACCAAATAGCACAACTAATGGTTTTGTTGTTTGCTACATCACTTACAGAATAGTTGTACATTAGTTCTTTATCTGTTACTGGTTACATGAAACACAATAAAAGGACAAAGTGAGACTTTACTAAAGTTTGGAATAAATTGTGAATATAATGATGAAATCATGAAAAGAATTTTGTTAGGTAATAAATTCCAAGGAGATATCGGCAAGGCCTACAGAGCAGCATTTCCCTTTCTGATATCTCAGTGATGCTTTTTTTTTATTGTTTAACTGATAGGATCTTGACAATACCTGACATCTCTTACGGTGTCTTATGAATTAGACGACAGATACTTGGCTATCTGAAATATTTTTGTTGAAATAAAACATGGAAGCCATGATGGAAAGAAAGAGTTGAGGTCTGAAAGTCCCGGACAGTTTGTAAATTGTGTACTACTAATGTTACCACTGAATATATCCACTACCTCATTCTTCTAGGATAGGAATTATTCTAGTTAGCCAGGCATGTATCCAGCACAATTTTAATCCCAGAATTTAAGAGGCCAAAGCAGGTGAAACTTTTGAGTTTGAAGACATACTGGTCTAAGTAGTGGGTTCTAGGCCAACCAGAGGCATATAATGAGACTCGTTTTGTTTTGTTTTGTTTTTTTATAAAAGGACTTTATTTTTCCCCTCTGAAACTTAACTTGTAATTATGCAAAAGAATAATTCTTAATTGAAGTGAGCATGTTTGCTTATTGTGTGTTTAATTGTGTGCATACTCTAATTGAGATGGATTTTTTTCCCTCTAAATAATACTAAATTATTTTACATTTTATTATAAGCCAAATTTTTAATCACTTTTATGATAAATGGTTTTATTTCTATTTAGTTGCAGCCAAACAAGGTGAATCCGACCCAGAAAGGAAAGAAACAAGACAGAAAGTAGATGATGACAGAAAACATGAGATAGAAGCTGCTATAGTGCGAATAATGAAGTCTAGGAAGAAGATGCAGCACAATGTTTTAGTAGCAGAGGTAAGGACACTTGAAGCTTGGGTCAAACTCATTGTCACACAGCACTGCTCACCAAGAGCAAAATACTGTACATAAACACCTGCATATCAATATACCTTTATAAACAAAAGACTTGTATTTCTGAATATTAGTACTTTTTTTTAAGAGCTTCTTAACGTAACTTAGGGAATCAATACTCATGAGAAGCGGTTAACATAGTTAAGTCTTGAGAAGTAGAGCTGACAGTACATTAACCTATGATGGCGATTGAGAAGGATGGGTTTAGCCTCCTGAGTTTCTGGCTTGAATGAGTAGACAGAAGTTGAGCCCTTAACTACCGAGTAAGAGAGAATACGTGCTTGTGTGGGCCATATCTTAATTAATAAATGGACAGTTGACTTTACTATATACTGACATATGCATGGGCAGTCGATTGTGGCACTAAATGTCTGTAAAAAATTGAGAAGGCCAGATGTTGAATTGGGAACTCACTTTGTATGGAAATACAGTCAGAACTGAGTCTATATTAAGTTGCTCAGGAGTACCATAGGAAATAACAACAACAAAAAAAGCAGTAAGAAAGAGCCCATATTTGGGAGCAATAAGAATGCTTAATGAATGACACTGAGAAGAAACCAACCCTTTTAAAGGGGTTCTTTCTGAACCAGCTGTGCTAATGTCACAAGTCTTAGAAGTAGAGGTTCCTGGACCACCCAGACTTAACTGAATCAGAAATTCTAGAGTCAGCAATCTGGCCTCTCACAGGCTCTGCTTAGGTGATTATGAAATGTGTTCAAATCCAGAGTTGATGTTTTTGAGAGTTAATTACAATTTAGACCTTGCAAGGAAGGAGAATAAATGTAAAATCTGTTCACAGTCTGTAAGATAGAGTTAAGGATTGGCAGTTTCAAGTGGGTGGTAGCAAGATTTTTGTTGTTGAGCAAGGTTTTTGGTTCTAGAATGGTAATTGTAGAAGGATGATAGATTGTAGTTGGCATAGTTAAGTGCTAAAATTTGACATTTCAAAGTATTTCCAATAATTGCATGTTGGAAAATAGCCTTGATTAACAAGAGTAAAAGAAAATCTGGCTCATAGGATGAATGATGAGTCAGGGTGGATTATTGAAATGACCATGAGCTTTGAGGACAAAGGTTTAGATTCCCTCTGGTTCTGTCACTAATTGTTAATACCAACTTTATTTCCTTTGTAAAATGAAACAGCCTACCTTGCAGTTAAAAATCTGTCTCTGTCTCCGTGTGTGTGTGTGTGTGTGTGTGTGTGTGTGTGTGTGTGTGTGTGTGTGTAGATAAATATTGTGATTAACAGACTGGCTGCTACAGTGAACGTTTTACTGGTAGAACCATACTTAAGATCTGACTGTGACTAGAGCAAAGAATGCCAGAAGTTGCTCTTAGTATTGGGTGCCATTGCTGTAAAGGATTTTATCTGTTAACTCATCTCTGAGATCCCAGAGCTGGACTGAGATGAATCAGGAATTTAAACCCAGGCAGTCTGGAACCAGGACTTTTGCTTATAAACACGCTATCCTACCAGGTTCTGTGAACTGGGAAGGTAACCCAGAAGTTAATAATATCATCAACATGATTAAACTATATTCTGGTATGTATTCAGAATACTGAAATCTAACTAATCCTCGTTAGCATCCATATTTTGACACAAAGAAGTATGTTTTTAAACATCCATTAAATTTTCAAGTAAAAGCTTTAAAATTTTTGTACTTTTTCTTGTCTAGTTCTTACCTCACATCCCCAAGTACTAAGATTATAGGTATTAGGCACCATGCTTGGTGCATCTAACTTTTTTTAAATCAGGTCACTAAATTTTTCAGCTTTAAATGGCATGTCGGCTCTAGTAAAAAGATAGGGATTTTTGTTTGTCTATGTGGAAGTGTTTTAGTTAAGACTTTACTTTTTCTTTTTAGGTAACTCAGCAACTGAAGGCTCGATTCTTACCAAGTCCAGTTGTTATTAAGAAACGTATTGAAGGACTTATTGAGAGAGAATATTTGGCACGAACACCTGAGGATCGCAAAGTATACACATATGTAGCATAAAATGCATTCAGAAATTTGATTTATTCTTGGACTGTACTCTTCGCATGGACTGGGAAGTTCTTTTAAATCATACTATTAAGACGACCATCTCTTCTGTTAAATTGCAGTACGTGTTATAGACCACTCAGATCAAGCCTCTACTCCCTCTGAGAGTTTTCAACATCAGTTGATTGAGCTTCAGGCTTTCCAACGTTATCCCTGTAGAGATCATCTTTACAGTTCCTCGGGAAAATGTGAATGTGCCGCGTTTTGTTTTCAATATTGTATGAAAACAGGAAAAAAATAAAACAAATTTAGAAAACACAGCTCATTAAAATAAAATTGTTGGATTTCATTTCCCCAGGTCTTCAGTGTTGATGTAAATGTGTTTCTGTAGTGTTGCTTATTAGCACTTTGCGCATTGTGTAAGTTGGGTAGCAAAAATGGCAAAAGAGATGCAAAATTCCCAGTTATCTTGCTCTGCTTGTGACATTTCCTTCGCTGGTATTGTTTAAAGGTTTGATACATATACAAAGACCCAGGCATACAATTGGCGCATGCTTTATCCTACCACTTGCACTTCCTAGTCTCACAGCCTTATGACCAAGGACCTTTATTTGGACATCAATACATACCCTGACTTGTTTTTCTCTATTGTAATCTGAGGTTTTCCAAATTAAGTTCTAAGATTATTAGGTTTTGCTCTGAGTTATTTCTAGAGAAAGAAAATATTTTAGTATGTATAAATTGTACAATAATTTTTTTGCTGTTGTACTTACTGCTAACAGTGGATTGTATAGGGTGGTGTTTTTATTTCATTTATTGTAGACAAAATAAATAAATTTAGTATTCACATACACACTAACTCAAGTATGTCAGAGCACAAAGGTGGCAGCTGGTTCTATTTAATTTAGTTCCTTTGAAAAGCACATCCATCCATTCTACCATTTGTTTATAAATATATCCCCCATCCCCCCACACACAGTTTAAATATATATTTTGGTGAAGCTGTGGTACACCATTAATTGTTTCAAAATGCAATCTAAAGATGCAATAAATAGAGTACCTTGATAGTTTGAAGGAATTCTTCAGTTCTTGCAGCTGTGTTTTAGAAAGTGATTAAGCAATATTTTTCAAACGTGGATATTTAGCTATCCATTGTCCTCTGAAGAGTCCTTTTCATGTTTTCAAAGATGTGCTTTGTGCTGAAGATTTGTGTGTCCGTTCCTCTGTGCTTCCAACTATCACTGAAGTCTTCTACCTGATTGATCTGCCAAGGATTATAGTTTGCTTTAACTTCAGAGTATTTTTATCTTCCATTTTATTTAATTTTGTTCCTTTTTCTTTTCTTTCAAGATAATGTTTTAGATATGTAATTGGGGAAAACCACTAGATTTCTGTCAAAAAAATGAAATGTTACTGAATTCAAGTAACCAACTCTCCATTGAATATCAATACTGTTGATATACTTATTAGAATGTATGTCTCAGAAGATGGTTTCTGTTAAATATATGAAGTTACAATTACTGAATTCTAATATGGATTAAAAGCTCCACATAAATATTTTCCCCATGCGTCTTGGATTATAATTTTCCTTTTAGACTTGCTTTTATTGCATTTAAATTTGCTTTTATATGTACTGTTAATTTTAAGTCTTAGGATCTTAATCTCTACATGTTCTCCACCTTTCCATGAGACAGTAAAGGTGTGGGCAGTACGGACAGGTTCTCGGTGCACCTTGCTGTGCTTGCACAGGTACGGTGGGACACTGATGGATTGCTTTCTGGTGTAAATAGAATTTTTACGAAGGAAGCTACTTTTAACAGTTTGGAAGTGAAGACAGCTCAGCTGTACAGATTAGGTCTAATGTATATGTAGGGACATAAAGGTTTGCTAATTGTTCTGGTAGATGCTTGCTTCTGAGTTAAAGTAAATGTATTTGTTGGGCAATGCTGGCTCTGCTACCTTACAAAATTCATGTGATGCATTTGGTATTTCTCAGCAATAGGTCATTGACATTTTTATCCTCTAAATGTTTTAAAAGAATAATGTGATGAGATTCTTTTTTGTGACTTGAATTTTAGGAAAGATGGATAATTTTTCCAGCTATAAAAAATGATGTCATTAATTGTTAAGTTATTCTTTGCTGTCATTCTTTGTGGGACAGCATTTTTTTATTTGTCATTTAAATATTGAAAATTTATTCCAATTAGGAAACAGCTTCACAAAATAAAAAATATGGTTGTAATTCCAAGGATTCTTTATGTCAGTGAACTACAAATGGAATTAAAGGGATGCATGTGTGGGGCATTGTGAGCACAGGGCAGGAAGGCACTGGTTCAAGATCTGGAAGATACTAATACGCCTTTGCAGTGAGATTCTCAAGAACAGTGAAGTAGCGCTGACGTTTGTTTCCTCAGTATGCAGGACAAACAGAAAGGCTTAGGTAAGAGCCAATGCTCTAAAGATAATGTGTACATTTCCAGAAACTAGCACCCTTACTGACACCTTAATTTCTCTATTTGGGTCTAAATTTTAGTATATTTAGTCTACACAATGACCTTTTCAGGTTAATTTTGAATATCCACTTTGATCAAATAATACAATATCTTGCCCTTGTCTGTCTACTGCCCTTTTGAGAGTAGCCTAAGTTTTCATGTTCCATGTTTTACACAGCATAAGGCTCTCTCATCTTAGAAGGAAAACCTTTGTATTATTTGTATTATGTTTTGCCCTATATGGTACTTCTTTATGCAGTAAATATTTTATGTTCTATTGATAAGAATGGAAAATCTAAGTGAAACTAAATTATTTCTAGTCCTGAGAAGTCACACAGGTGTTTACTGTGTGCAGTCACTTGCGAGCTCTTTCTGATGGTTATTTAGTTGTCATGTCCTCTGACTTAACCATTATGTAAGATAGCTGCTGAAAAATGGCCAAGCCAATATTTAAACCTTGGTTTGATTCTAAGCTAGTACTCTGGAGTTTATGTCTGCGTCTTGTGTTGCAAGTGGATATATATGGTTTTCCATCTAAATCTGTCATTGTGTACATCATTTGCATGAAGCAGTGGATGATGTGTATCTCGGTATGGAATTCTGCATGTTTTTGTTGGTCCATGTTTGCTGATAACAACACTAGGCAAGAAGCAAGAATGATGGTGGCTGCTATTTTGGAACATGTCCATTTAAAGGATCCTGTACTCTACATTTCTTAGTGTGAGGATCACAAGGTAAGTGGTTAAGATCTACACTTAATTTTTTTTCTCCTTATTGCATGGTTTTCCATTCCAAGTCAGTTTTCCAAAAGGTACAGGACACAAAATGACAGTGAATTTAATGAGTCATAAAGCTAGCTCTTAGAAGAAATTGAGCAAAGCTTCATGTAATGTTCTTAGAAATGGCACATATGTAAACAAGACTTAAGTAATTTCTTCCTTAATATTTGGGTCTAACGATTCTGAGGGGGCCTCAATGAAATGACTTACAGTATATGAGAAGCTCCAAGTAGTGTGTGCTGTGTTTCTAGTTAATGAAGTAAAGTTTAAGCATTCTAATAAAGTACAGCTCATAGAGCATAAAGCTTTAATGTGCACAATTCTTGCAGTGTGAAAAATTAAGCTTCTGAGTCTCCAGATTATTTGTCTGTTATGATTGCTGAGTGACAGAATCTGGTGTGGTGGATGTGATAAATTCAAGATGTGCTTTGCCATTAGCAGGTAGGTAGGTAGCTACAAGTCTTAGAAACATTCAGCTTTCTAAGTTAAAATCTGTAATAAAACTCAGACAAAAACAGGTACAAGACAGTTCACCCTCAAAAATTTAAGGTGACACTATCAGTATTAATTCAGGAGCTTTATTTGGTGCATTTAACACAACTTATAATTACAAAATCCACTTTGCCTGTGTAAGTGAACAACACAGACACCTTATTGGCTCTCTGAAAGTCTTCATTCTATTTGGACCATAGAGAGGTAGGATATGTTACCTTTTAAAAATTGCAAATGGTTTTAAGTTGGTAGGCAAATGTTACAATAATTTCATATCATTTATAATCTCACAATCTTTCTAAGTAGATTAGATTTCAGTAAAAACTACCTTCTAAAGTAGTCCCCCACCCTTCCTGGGGTAGGGGTGTGCATAACTATATTACAATTAATATGCATGGTGCAGGATTTCATGCAAATGAAGTGTGATAGCAGCATTACAATTTAAATGCATTAAAGGAAAGGATAAATGCAGAAGCTTGCTGTTGGCTTAGATTATTGGCTTCTAGAAACTTTACTGGTTTAAAAAACAGAGCCTGGAGGGTGGGGGGAGGTGTGCAAAATCTCACTAATAGGACAGTGCTGGAATAACTCTTCACTCTAAAACATAACCTCACTCTAAAGCCTATGGGGTTGGGGTTGGTTTGGTTTGGTTTGGTTTGGCTTTTTCAAGACAGGGTTTCTCTGTATAGCCCTGGCTGTACTGGAACTCACTCTACAGACCAAGCTGGCCTAGAACTCAGAAACCCACCTGCCTCAGCCTCCCAAGTGCTGGGATTAAAGGCGTGTGCTACTGTTGCCCACCAAAGCCTGTGTTTTTAATGACTGTTCATGTACCATCTCTAGGAACAGTGGTTTGTACAGAGAGGGCTTTGCAAATTGAATTTGGATCTTAAGATTTTTCTTGGCATATAGTTTGGTTGGTTTATGTTGGCTTATTGGTGTTCCTGATACTGAAACAGCATGGACCAAAAATTATAATGTGTATATTGCTATATATGATATTGGCTGTTGTTTGCAACAACAAAAAAATGCTGTCAGATATCAACCCTGTGGAGTTAATATTTTCAGTGTGTTAGCCTATAGACCCACTAGCTTGATGTTTGTTTTAAAAGTAGAATTATAGATCAAACAGAGCTGTGAAATGTAACTAAAGAGTATGATGTAGAGTGATACAAAACAATTCACTCTGTTCCAATGCAGCTTTTGCCAGAGGCATTGTGCGTACTAACAAAGCAGGACGATATGGAGATTAGGACATTTAAATGAAGGGGAGAGGCTGGGGGAAATCTGGATCCAGTTTCAGAAAGTCCCCTCAAGAGGTTGCCCACAAACACTTTTTGCAACATTTATAAGAAAAGCATTTCTTAAGCAGAAATTCCTATCTTGTTGGAAGGTATCTATTCATTTGACTTGATTTGAGTCATTAAAGGAACAGAGTCGTTTTCAAGGCAGTGAATGTTCTCACCAAGCTTATATAGAAGAGTGCTCAGGAATAAAAGGCAGTTCAAGAAGAAAAGTAGCTGGGCCTTTGCTGGTGTTTATCCTAAGTGCACACCAGAACCTAGGGGAACCTTTTTATTTTGGGGGGTGGGAGTCCCTTGTGCATATTATGGCTTTATGGGTGCAAGGTGAGATGGGACAACTAGGGGAGCCATTGTTTTACAGTTGTGTTGCACTAACTCCCAGTTTCATTAATTAGCTAGGGTTATTCTTTTTTTTTTTTTTTTTTTTTTAAAGATTTATTTATTTATTATATGTAAGTACATTGTAGCTGTCTTCAGACATACCAGAAGAGGGAGTCAGATCTCGTTACGGATGGTTGTGAGCCACCATGTGGTTGCTGGGATTTGAACTCTGGACCTTCGGAAGAGCAGTCGGGTGCTCTAACCCACTGAGCCATCTCACCAGCCCGCTAGGGTTATTCTTAATAAATTGTAAGATGCTTTAGTATTTTGTATTTAAACTTCAGCTGGCTATAACTGTGTTTCTCAAGGCAAAGTGTGTTTGTAAGAAAATGGGCTCCTGGTCACAGGTCACATGCATTATAGCCAAGCTATTGTTAGTCCACCACATTGCCTCCACAGAGAAGTGGCAACCTGTGGTCTCGGATAGGCCTTATCACTAAGAGAAAATGAACTTAGGAACCCCGCATTTGGAGTTTGATGACTTTTCTCCTACAAGTACCAGTTTAGGCAACAGTGTTAGATGAGTCAAGAGCAAGTGCCTATTGATGTGAGTTTGGAATTGTCCCACTAGATCCATGGGTTATGATGTGACTTAGTCTGGGTGGCAAAAATTGGGATTTGTATAACCAACTTTGCAAATTATGTCCATAAATATTCAGCATTTTCCTGACAATTTTCAGTCTAGATGGCTTGAAGAGATTCTATTTTTAGCCTTGGTTTGAACATTGCGATAACTTCCTGAAGAATTCAGGATTCTTGATTCCCTAATTCCCCAGTGTAAGTTTTGGGTTATTTTTCAGTAGTTCATTCATAGAATTATCCAGTAAAGAGTTAAAATGTGTCTGTTCCCTCATCACATTGGCACAAACATTGCATAATCTAGGTATATAAAACCTGCAAGCTCTGAAAACCTCATTCCAGTTTTCAAGGTTAAGGAATCAGACTTCCCCCTAGCTGTTGCCCTCTCAAGATGTACCTGCCCTTCATAGACTTCCCAATTGTGAGCCCTGTTCTCAGCCTACATAAAAGCACAGCCTGGTGTTTACTTCTCATGACTGTTCTCCAAGCCTCTGGATCCAGTGGCAGTCTGGGAGCAGATGGCAGCTCTCATGGGAGGTTATTTTCCATCTGTGTCCTCTTCTAGAAGATTGAAGCTTTGGCTTACTAAGGAATAGCTGATAGCATGCTCTGTAGCTTTTAGTATGGTACCTGCTAATCAGTTTTCAATAACTGACTTCTTACTCATTAAGGATAGCAACCGTCATTTATGAAACACTAAATGAGTTGGGGGCTCTCACTTGCATAAAGTGAATCTAAGCCTAAGCTGCCTTGCCATATTATGCTCTGATCAACTGACCTTATCGCCTAGAGATTATAAAACTAGATTAAACTATCTGTCCATTTTTTGTGACTATCTAGAATATACCTTGCCTCATTTTTCCTGATGTTTATAGTCATTATGACTGAAATATGAGGAGTTAAAATAGTTGCAAAACAATTCTACTGAGTCCAGTTTTGTGTCAGTGCATTTGCACATGTATATCTGTGCTTGGTCACCTTTGGTCTGGGTGTGCTTGCTTGTATATGCATGATTAGAGACTAGATTTTAAAGGTTACTAGATAACTGATAGGGAAAGGGGTTTTTTACTATGTTTTGTTACATATATAGTTCATTATCAGACAATAATAAAATGACTTTAAGCCCTAGTTTTTTTTAAAGTTGGTTAAGAAACCAAAATGCCGACCAATTCTACAAAGGCAAAAAGGGAAAATGTGCACAAGCCAATAAACCCACATACCTAGAACGCCACAGTAAATTTGTCTACTAAAGAAAGTATGTAAGTTAACTAACAATTGTTACTTGTAAGTGTCATCAACTCTTATGGTTTAGATACCTCCTTGTGCTTAAAAATATATACAACAAACATCTACATCTGTACAAAAACATGATCTATCGATTTCAGCCAAAGATTGATAGGATTTATAATCCTGTCATTCCTGTTACCAGTTTTAGGTAACTATAAAGTATATAGTTACTAATTTATGTAGTCTCTCTAGATTGGATTTTAATTCCTTAATATAAAAGTTCAACCCAGATTTATAAGGGACTCTGAAGGAGGGAAGTCAAAAAGACCATAGAGTGCAGATGATTCTCACCAAATTCTAGTTCATTCTTTATGTCCAAACACGTGTAGCATACAAACAGCTCCATTTTTGGAAGTTACCTCTGCTGGTGGTGTATGGACTCCCAGACATAACTGGGCCCTTGTAAAATAAACATCCCCAATCTGTTATTTGATTTATGCATTATATATAGTCCAATTATAAAGGATATGAATGTAGTGAAATATATTTAAATTACACTAACATTCAGTTTTTCCATAAAATTCATTTCACCCTGTCAAGTACTCTCTTTGTTAGATAGAATTTTAGTTACTGGAGATTCAACAGGGAACAAAGTAGAGAAAAGGCCTGAGCAAGAAGAGCATGCTCAGAATGACAAGCATGTGCAGAATTTTGTAGACGTGCTGTGATGGCAAACGAAGAGCTCAAGGGGGTGAGGAGTAGCACGGTGGAAGGGGTAAGTTGTCACTTTAGATAAGATGGCAGGAGTGGGTTTTAATGGGAAGGTGATGCTTTGAAATAGGCCTTGAGTAACTCCTGTCAGTATGAGGAAAATAAGTTCTGGCCAGAGAAAGAAGACAGGCCTACACTGTCTGGAGATGGCTAGGAGAGGGCATCCCAGGTGCACAATACAAGACAGGTGGGATGGGACAGACAAGATGGTAGCAGGAGCCCACGGAATCCAGGGCTGTGAAGCTCACAGGGAGAGCCACAGCCTCCACTCCATTGCAAGGGTTATGAATGAAGTGCTGTGGAGCATTGCGCTTGCTGGGGTGTGACTGTGTCCTCAGCCTCCAGCAGAGGTTAAATGGCCATGATGGGAGTGTGGACTCCTCGGAACAACATTCCCTGGAATGTGGGGGAAAGGATGTCACGTAAAGGCTTTTGTTGTGAGAAGTTGTAAAAAAATTTTCCCATCTTAGGAGGAGGTGTTAAGTAGTTTTGTTTTGTTGGAATTTTTTTGGAGGGAGGGGGTTGGTTTTGTTTGTCTTTTGTACTTATGTTTAATAGACTTTCTTTTTGGAGTAGTTTAAATGCACAGGGAAATTGATCAATTTGAGAGTGGGGGTATCAAGGGGTCAGTGTGGAACCTTGCCATTTCTGTAGCCAGAGATCACGGAGTACCGTGCTGTGCACCTGGGACCTGGGGAAGAGGATGGGCTACACATGCAGCTGTAAGAATCATCAGTCTCTGTGGGTGTCATTTAAAGCCCAAGTGCGGGAAGAACCTTTGAAGGCCTCGCATACCCATGATGACCATTTGGGTTATTGAAGATGATCACCTGCCTACCCTGATACTGAGCTTTGCCAGTGGAAAGCACTGATGAGCCACCTCAGAGAAGCAAGGAACATTTCTGGTCAGGTTCCAGCTCTGCTGGCTCACAAACTGGCTTTCGGTCAGGTAGCTCTCCCAGTGCTAGGTGCCAGCAAGGTATAGCTTTCTGTAGCCCTGTAAAGGCTTATGATCTTTATTTCTGTGTCTGCACCATGTGTGTGAAATGCCACCAGAGGCCAGAAGGAGTCATCCCATGTAATTAGAGTTACAGGTAGTTGTTAGTCACCAAGTAGTTGCTGGAAGTGAACCCAGGCAGGACCTTTGATATGCTCTCTCTCTCCAGCCCTAGCTCTGGTTTTCTTAAGCCCTTAATGTAGGTTCAGTAGCTTATCTGATACTGCCAGCCAAATTGCTACAGCCGCATCCCGTTTTAGACATAACACATACACGCACGCACGTACAGGCATAGCAAACAGCTCTACTAAAATGGCTGTGTGACTTTTGTTCTTGGAGCTTTTGGAGCTGCCTGTGTAAGACCATTTGAGGAATCCCTCTAAGTTAGCAGGATGTAGTGTCTCTAGCACCTGATTCCAGCAATGTCTGCAGAGATGCCCCCACTCCTTCTGCAGGCCAGATTCCTTCTGTCAACTCACTGGCTGTTTCCACTGGCCCAAATCTTTAGACTTTGTTCACCAAGCTCTCCCCAGCATAGATAATGTGGTGGTAAGAATAGGTTTGAACCCCCATAGACCCATGTACTTAAATTCTTGGGTCTTAGGGAGTGGCACTATTAGGACATCCTATATGAAGCATGCCGTGAGTACCACCCCTGCCTGCACCTTAACATTGTTCCACTTTCTAGAAGCTCAACAATTTTCTGTTGAAGTTTTGCAGGTTTTGGCATTTTGTCATAGTAACTGGAACAAACTAAAATGTATTCTCATCGTGGAGAAAAGAATTTGGGAGTCTAATGGGCACCACTTCCAAATGGAGCCTCCTGAGAAGTCTGTCTTCATGGCATACCAGTTATAAAAGATAAGCGTCTATATGATATTATAATTAGTGTGTTCAGTTGATTTGTTTATCCAGTAGAATGTGTTGTTTCCTATGTAGAACACAGATCTCCTGAGTTGCTGGGTGGACTAGCCCCTCACACTTTCCTTACTGTTCTTCCTACTCTTACTGTGTCACATGGTGAATATTACTACCCCGCAGGTTGTCTCCCTTGTACATGTGGAGGCGTGAGGGGAGAATTCATGCTTTTTCCTTCACTGGCTTTTCTACAATCTCCAACCTCTACTGCCTCAGACTCTTCCTGCAGCCATGTACCATCTTCACCTCTGTCCTGTTCTCCTTTCTATCTGACCCTTACCGTGTCTTCTTTGGAGAGTGCTGAGATATTATGTCAGTCCCAACTAGGTAAATCAGGATAATCTTCCTGCTCAAGATAGTTTAAATCACACCTGCTGCTCTAGGGATTAGCATGTAAGCATTGTGAGGAAGCCATTATGTAGTGTATCACACCAAGTAAACTAATTTTTTTTACTTTTTGCGAAAAATAAACATTAAAATAAGGTTACGCTTTATTTTTTCTGGAACCTGAGGGATTTGCAGCTTCTGTTTTAATAATGTGGTATGTGTTGATTAGCATAACATCAAGAGATATGTAGATTTCTCTCACATTGATTAGTTTCTTTGTTCCAGTTGCTCTCTAACATAGAACATGGGTGTTGGCTCAGTGGCAGTGATGCTTGCTACCATGTCTGATGATCTGAGTTCAGTTATCAGGACCTATACAGTTGAAGGAGAGAACCAACTCCCACAAGTCCTCTGACCTTTACATATGCTCCATGGCATGTGTTCACAGGTACACGTAAATGCTAACATACACACACATACACATACATACACACACACGCAATGTAATATAAAAAAATTAAGGCTACCCTTTACTATAGTTGTACAAGTCATTTAAAATGGACTACCTAAAAAGTGTTTGACCACTAGAAAACAAATGTCAAGTTAATATCTAGAGAAGTAATCTGAGGGTCAAACAACACCTTCACAAGGGTCACGTAGATATATCTTGCATAAAGGTGGAGCTCTGATATCTATATTAAGATTCTTTTTTAAAAGATTTATTTATTATATATAAGTACACTGTTGCTGTCTTCAGACACACCAGAAGAGGGTGTCAGATCTCATTATGGGTGTTTGTGAGCTACCATGTTGTTGCTGGGATTTGAACTCAGGACCTTTAGAAGAGCAATCAGTGCTTTTACCTGCTTAGCCATCTCACCAGCTCCTATATTAAGATTCTTAACAGCAAAATTAAAGTTATGAAGTAGCAACACCACAAGATGAGGAAGTTTTTAAGATTTAATTATTTTATGTGAATACACTGTAGCTGTCTTCAGACACATCAGAAGAGAGTATTAGATCCTATTACAGATGGTTGTAAGCCACCATGTGGTTGCTGGGAATTGAACTCAGGACCTCTGGAAGAGGTGTCAGTGCTCCTAACCTCTGAGCCTTCTCTTCAGCCCAAGGAACTAGGAATTAGGAAGGTTAAGAACCACTGGTCTAAAGAAGAATTTTTTTAAAGACTTATTTATTATATGTAAGTACACTGTAGCTGCCTTCAGATGTGCCAGAAGAGGACATCAGATCTCATTACAGATATTTGTGAACCACCATGTGGTTGCTGGGATTTGAACTCAGGACCTTTGGAAGAGCAGTCAGTGCTCTTAACTGCTGAGCCATCTCTCCAGCCCCAGAAGAATTTTTATAGCTTAATTATTTTCATGCTTTTGTATGTGATAATTTACCATGCTTACATTGAAAAACCAAAAGCAATGAGATGAACTGAAGTAGATTTAGATTGGTTTCAGCAGTTGCTGTCAAGAATCCCCTACATACATGAAAATGCTTATACAACCATCTTAACAATCCAAAACCACAAAGGAGGCTACAATGAAAGCAAAGGGAAAACTTTTAATTAAACAAAGGGGGCCAGATATGGTGTTGCACACCTTTAATTCCAATACTTGGGAGATGGAAGTAGGTGGAGCTCTGTGAGTTCAAAGCCAGACTGTTTTACATAGTGAGATCCTGTCTGAACCTCCATCCTCTAAAAAGGCCAATGAAATGGAGAGATGTCTGCAGCCAAGCCTGATGACCTAAGGTCTATCTATCTCCAGGACCCACATGGGAGAAGGAGAGAACAGATTCCCATAAATTATCCTCCAACCTACACACACACACACACACACACACACACAAATAGATAAATAAATAAATAAATAAATAAAGGACTTCTTTTTTTTTTTTTTTTTTTTTTTTCAGACTGAGAGATCCAGTTGTTCTACGTGAGGTAAGGAGTTTGGAGTTTTTAACAAGAAAAGGGGAACATAGTATATTCAGCTCAGCTGATTTATAGGAAAAACTGAGAAAGTACAGCTATTTGGAAAGTTGACACTAATCAGCATAATGATAAAATTTGAAAATGTACTTCAGTGTTCAGAGAAGGACCATAACTGAACAGAGTTGCCTGGCAAATGTCTACAGAAACATTCGTGTGCAATTTCCTTTTTTTTTTTCTTGCAGATTTTCATGACAGTTATACTAGTTTTCCATCACTGTGACAAAATACCCTAGAAAAAGTGAGCTGGGCAGTGGTGGCGCACACCTTTAATCCCAGCACTTGGGAGGCAGAGGCAGGCAGATATCTGAGGCCAGCCTGGTCTACAGAGTGAGTTCCAGGACAGCCAGGGCTATACAGAGAAACCCTGTCCAAACAAAAAAAAAAAAAGAGAAAAAGTGTAGAAATAAATATTAATATCCTTGGCAGGTTTGCTACCTGCCCCAATGGTTTAATGTTCCCGAATGAAAGATACATATAGCCTTTATATTTTAATATGGGTTAAACAATAGAATAGCTGGGCCACTGCCTGACCTCCATGGGGTTAATTCCAAGTTATTCTCTGTTTCATGTTGGCTGCTCTGGACCTCCCTCTCCCTCCCTGCTCCTTCCCATGGTGGCTGTGCCTCTCTGTCCTGCGGTCTTTTCAGGCATGTTGTCTCTCCTCCATCCTCCCCTTGGTGATGTCCCTTTCTCCTCCTCCCAGTTCCAATGTGGCCCCTTTGTCCTTTCCAGTTATTGGCTGTTGGCATCTCTATTTACCAGTCAGAACCAACTGGGGGCAGGTTCCTAGAAGCTATGTACAGACATTCTTTTGTAAGCAGTTTTTTGGGGGAACATAATTAGCATCTGTAATACAAACAGCTATAAAAAGGGCCCATTTGACTCGGTTTCAGGTGTTTTAACCCATTTCCACTTGGACATCTGATAAAGCAGAGTACGCTGCTTCCCCAGTGATGACCAGCCAGCAAAGGACAGCAGAACAACAAAATATAGCCCTACTTTTAAAAAACTAGATCCTACTTCCCAATTATTATCTGTTCCCAATAGCCCATCAAATTATGAACCTGTGAATGGATTAATCCGTTACTTAGTTCAGAACTGTTGTGATTCCATCATGTCTAAAGTGCCTTCTTGTTGCTCCTACTATGGGTTTTGACAAGTATATACTGTCCTGTATCTACCCTTACAGTGTTGTAGAGAACAGCTTAACTACCCTGCAAATCCCTTGTACTCTGTCTTCTACTCCTCCCCTGTCTACCCAAAGAACTGTTTATACCTTTACTGCCTCTGCTGTCATCCCAGGCAGCTGGTGCTTCCTCAGACTGGCTCCTCTCAATTAGCAAGATACATTTTAAAACTCTACATGTCTTTTCATGTGTGAATAGCTCACTCCTTTGTCATTGAGTAGTGCTGTACTCCACAGTAAGGAGCAATCAGTCTTTTATTCATCAATTAAATGACACTTAAGTGGTTTTCAAGTTTGGCAGTTGTGGGCAAAGCTTATAGTGTTAGTGTACAGGGCTTGTGTGGACATAGGGTTTCAGTTCATTTAGTTAAATGCCCAGGATTATATAGTAAGAATATCTTCAGCTTCAAAAAACACTGCTGAAGTGCCTTCCATGGTGACTGAAAGCATTGGGTAAGAGAGAGAGTTCACTTTGCCCAGTGTCTTGGTCTGCCTTTGTTATCATCAATTCATGTTTGTTTGTTTGTTTTTCCCTAAAAGACATGTGGAGTTTCCTAGTTACATATGTTGTAGGGCAGCTCTTCACATACTCATTATTTGTATGTCTTTGATAAGTCGTCTGTTCAGATATTTTGTTCATTTTAAAATTGGGATAGTGCCAGAGAAATGACATGGCTAGTAAAAGCCGTAAAACCACAACTCTTACCTCAAAGGAGCTCAAGAGATGATTGAGTCTAGAGCTAAACAGCAGTGACCATGGCACAAGAACACAAATTTTGGTTCTAACATGGTAGCAGTTTTATGACGTTTTTATCATAACAAACAAAGCACTTTTCAATGGCCACAGTGGAAACGTTAGATAGTCAGCTTCTGGAAGCTCAGGGAAGTCCCAGCTATAGATCTCAGACACTAGCAGAATATATTCTTAGCCTCTGCTTGCTGGAAGCAAGAGAACTGTTGGCACATTTCAAAGGATTTACCTAATAGTCACAAAGATGTTAGGGCACAACTAGAGACGGGCAATGGATGGCTATTCAGAGCACAGAAGACTCACCGAAGGTGATTTGGTTCTGGATTTGCAACATTCCACACCTCACGTAGTTTTTGAAGTCTCAATCAGTTAATCAGCCTTGCAGAAGACTCTGTAGTGTTCTTTCCAGGAACCACAGCCTAACAACCTAAGTCCATTGCATGCCTGGGGCCCATAGCAAATGGAGAAAGCCAAGTCCTGAAGGTTGTTCTCTGATTCACACACACACACACACACACACACACACACACACACACCACATTTGAAAATGAAATTGTTTTCTTTTGTTGAGTTTTAAGATTTCTTCATGTACTTTAGATAACCCATTATCAGATGCGTAATGTAGCTTGTCTTTGATTCTTTTAGCATTGTGTGGGTTTTAGATACTAACAATGTCCCGCTCTCACTTCCTTAATGGAGTGTGTTTTTTTATTCAATTGAAAAGCTCATCACCAAATCCAAGATCAGAGGGGTTTCCTTCCAAGTAATTTTCTAAAGACTTTCTAGGCTTTCGACTTAAATGTAGGCATGTAAGCCATTTGAGCTCATTTCTGGGAAAGGTCCAAGATTCTTTTTTTCTCTTCTTTTCTTCTGCCTGCCTGCTTGCTTGCTTCCCATGTAGGTGTTTTTGCTAAAGCTCCAGTGGTTGGAAAGTTCACCCTTTCCTGTCAAATTGCCTTCTTTCCTTCAGGTGAGTAGGCTGACTGTGTACACTCTTTGGCTTTTTCTTTTGCTCCGTTGATTTGTTTGTTCTCTGTCATCTTCACTGTTAGACGATTATAACAAGTTCTGAAGGCAAGGGCATAGGGCTGTAACTTAAACAGGTTCTCATCAAGTGACTTATTTAGATGAAGTTTCCTCTTGAAATTATTTTTTTCCTACACAGTGAATACCATGCTACTCCATTTCATGATAAAGTAGGGAGCCCAGAGGACCTTTTCTCTCTAACCTGTACTTGTTTGCATGAAATTGTTTACTCCCACTAGTCCATCTCACTCCTGTTAATTGTCAAGCAGCTGTGAGGACTAAAAATATGGAAGTGGGGTGGGGAAGATCTGGGGGGAGTTGGAGGGGGTAATCCGTGATCAGAATATATTATGCAAAATTTATTCTAAATTAAAAATATTAGTATATGTAATTATTTATTAAAACACAGCCTAAGGACCTGCTCTGTGGGTTCCCTTTCCCACTTGGAGCTTTGGCCATGTCTATCAGCTAATGTGAAAAGAAATCGGTCTTTCAATCCTGAAAAATGAGAACTAAGTTCCAGTTCCACTCAGTGGTCACAAGTATCTACTGGAATGACACAGATGGGGCTGACATATTTCCCATCAGCCATTTTGTAGGACAGATCGATCCCCTTCCTAGATGACTTCCCTCCAGCCATCATATGTAGCCTACTGCAGACCACTGCCAGCTCAGAAGGGAGAAGACACATTTCCTTGCCTGGCATAAAATGTAATCTGGGGCTGCTGCAGTCTGAGTGCTAGGGACACTACAAAGCCTATGCCTCCTACAATGCAGTTATGTTCTCCCATCCTAAATGGGGGTGGGGACAGAAAAGACTCCCCTGAGCAGGAGCAGCCACGTGAAAACAATGGCAAACTGAACAGTCAGCAGAGGGCCCCAGCACAGAATTAACACAGAAAACAGAACAGTGGAACAGTATTTAAAAACTGCTTTTCAGACTTCCTGATTCAGGGATATTGGAACAATAAACCAATATTGTCAGGGAAGAGGCTCTGACTGCAAAAATACAGGCTTTGAAAAAAATTTTTAAGTGCCAAAATATTCTTAATTCACTGGAGACACTAAATGGAATTTATATTCCCAAAAAGGAAATAATGGTTTGAAGAATAAAAGACTATGAGTTCAAGACAACACATTGAGAGAGGGGGGGGATTGAGATTTAAAGGGGGTCAGAGAGATGGAGACCTAGAGAGGAGAAAACTTAGAAGAGACCCAATGTTCCTGAAGTAGTAATGTCAAGAAACAAGCAATAGATACTGAAAGAACCCCACCCCACTCCAACCCCCCATCACCAACCCTTTTCCCCCTACTCCTCCCCATTTAAGGAAGCACCTTCCAGTTGCTCAGTAGGATTGTTTAAAAAGTTGAAACAAATTAGAAATCACTCATGTTCTGCAAGCTAAACAAGACATTAATACAGCGGGAAAGAGACTGTTGCAGTCCCAATGCAGGGTGGAGCGGAGTACAGCCCTGAGGAATTTCAGACATTTCAGAATTTCATACCAAAAAAATCTAAGGGTCCTCATACAGTGCTCTGAAATGAATTCCTCTGAAATCTTCCAGCCTAAAGTCCGTGCAAATCTGAATTTCAATTGGAAAAACTTGAGCATGAACTCTTGACCACAAAAAAACAACGAAGGCCATGTCCCACCCAGAAAGATGAAATCAAGAGTGTGGCGTTTTACAGACTCATAGGGGAGAGGCTCTCTACTAAGTAAGCCTCGGCTTGGGGGATGGCTCAGTGGTTAACAGCATCGACTGTCCTTCTAAGTAAGCCTTGAAGCTCTGGTAAATTTTACTCCACCGGATTTTATGCCAATTTGGTTTGAAAATATCATTTATCCAATATCTGGGCCTAACTTGGTGTCAGGGGCATGAGTTGGCAGGCTGTGGGTTAAAACAATCTCCCTTTTTCTGCCTATCATGCTATTGGAACGGGAAATTGGATAGAATGAGATCCCCAGAGACTCATTTGGGTCTAAAAGAAATGCTTTGGCATCAAGTTGGACTTGGGTGTCACTGACTGGAAACTGGCAAACTGTGACAGTCCTGTGGTCCTCGGGCATGCTGCAGTGATCTGCTTCTGGGTTCTTGAAGAGAGAAAGCCAGAGTTTGTTTTTCTAGACTCTATTATCCAGTCCTGGCTGCCCCTCCCTGCTCCTCAGTTTTCACTGAGGCTCACTGGAGTTCATGCTTGATGTTACCTGCTCTTTGCCAGTCCAGCTCGGTACATCATCCTCTCTGACTTCCTCATTGTATTATGATGCTACTTGTCTTGACATCACCAGGGCCTCCCTTGTTAAATCAGGGCTGTCTAAACATCAGGCTCCTTCCATACCCATGTAGGAAGAGAATCCTCCCCAACATTTTGCTACAGGGTTCCCTCACCAGGGCAAGTCTCCAAGAGGAGGACCTACAAGACCTCTTTGACTTTTTCCTCCTAAGTCTCATGCCCCACCCCCTTGTCTTGGTCTTCAAAGGACCAGAAAGGGCAGACAGGCAGGCTTTTTGAGTCCTACTTCTGATTAATCCTCTCTGCCCCTCTGTAGTCAAGCCTTCCTGGTTAATCTCTCTTAGCAAGCAGAATAGTTTTTTACGAGGTCTGGAAGGATGACTGTAACCTTCTGGGCCAGGCCCAGCATTTGATGTATTGAACAGAAGCAAAGGAATTTGGACATTTGTCTTCAACTAGCTTTCACACATATTTGTCTATTGCCTTATTGCAAAATCCCATTTAAATGTCAGAAGCTGAAAAACTCTTTGTTCATTGTTACATTGCATTTCTACAAAGGACTCTTCATTCCCATTTCCTGACTTTTCTTCTGGGTGGTAGATGAACACCTTGGACTCATATGTGGGAAGACAGAAGAGAAAAGTGCGCAGATTTTTAAAAATTGTTTTATGCCACATAAAATTTACAGTGGATTCAAAAATAATTTTTCTAAAGTAGTTAGGTTGACAGAAAACAAACTATTTTTAACATGAGTTTTATATAATATAAAAGTAAACATTTTAGTAAAATGCTAACAGGTCTAGAGGAGGCAGTGTTTAGTTTAATAAACAAAAAAGGTGACAAAAATTAATTTCACATGGAAAGATGTCATTGCTCTTCTAAAAACATAAAACAGTCAGAAAGTAGAGCTGAAGGCGCACACTCTTTAGAATTTCTATAGCAATAGTAGTATTAGCTGGTAGTAACTGCAATTGGCCACAGCTATCCAGTGAAGGAATTTATGGATTCAATGCTTTTATTTTTTTAAAGTAGGAAACAGATTTAAATTCTCAGTTTAAGCCTGTAATAAAATAACCACAAAACGAACCAAAAGAAAGGAAAATTGACTAAGCCCACTCAGTCAGTCAACAGATTCTTCAGGGCAGGAGTGAGGATTAAAAAGGAAAAAGACAATTAGACAACATTGTAGCATGACCCCAGCCAGTTCTGAAGCTGAGGCGGGCACATTTTTTCCCAATCTGCTTTTATGCCATTTTAATTACATGCAAGTAATAAGGTCAAGCAGTACAATAAACACAAATAGTCAAGGAACAAGCAAGGCAATAAACAAAGTCCCGTGATCACTGTTCCGAAGGGATTATCAGGATGACCAAGATATCTGAGCCTACTTCCCTGTCCTAGCCCAAATTCATATTCTTACATGAGGCCTACTTCTTTGTTCTGGCCTAAAATTAGATTCTTGCCTGAACTTACTTCCTCGTCATGGCCCATGTCAAATTTCTATCTGAAGCCCACTTCCTTGTCCTGGCCCAATGTCAGATTCCTGCCAAGTGGCCCCCAAAAGATCTCCACAGAAAATGATATAGCAAATCTAAAACTAAAAATTAATGGATAAAGAGATTGTGGATCAAGCTAAGGTTTCAATTTTGGAGAACGTTAAATCTCTGAGAGATGTATTTCAGCGAAGCCTTCAAGCTCATCTAAGAACCCTGTTAATTCTTGGCTGAGCAGACATGTGACCGCAGGCAGGACGTGGTGTCTTTATGTTATGCTTGCAGTAGAGAAAATCAAGCAGCAACTAGACTTACTCTATAGGACCTTCCCATCTCTCTGGTACTAGACACATCAGGAACCTATGAATGTAGAAGAAAAGGTTAGGTCAATCCTGGAATGAAGAAAACAGCCCAGAACAAGTTGAAAACAAACCATTTTGTTGGGAGGAGAGAGGTGTAAATAGAAGTTGGCACATAATGAAGCTTGCAACATGTTCCCCAGCAGAGCTCCCTCCCAGAATCCAGGCAGCTAATGGACACCTTCTAGAAGGGTAAGAGAAATGGGTTTCCTTCAAAATAAGAGAGACAACTTGACACCAGGAGTACCTTAAAGCCATGGACTGACCAGAGCTTCTCAAAACAAAGGGCATACTCAAGGTTACATTCCTAGCCTTGGATCTGCTGTCTGGTTATTTATATTTACAGGTAAGTATGAATATAAATATTGTACAGAGAAGAATGTTTAAAAATATTACCTGGGAACAGTATGGCACTGCAGTTGTAACACAAGTGTCATAGACCTATGCTTGTCTTCAGGGAGCCTGAAACAAGAGCAAAGTTTTAAGGTTAAAGTGAAGATTACATAAGCTATTTTGCACACAGTGCTCTCTGGTGACAAGGATCAATTACAAGGGTCAGATCTGTCCACTTTTAACCAGGAGATGTAGGGGAATATCCTTTGAGAAGCTGGGTGGTGGTTGTTGTATTGTTGTTTTGTTGTTGTTTGTTCTTCAGTGCTGGGGATCCAACACTGAGCCTTGACCTTGCTAGCCAAGTGCTCTGTGATGGAGCTCCACCCCTTTTAAGGCAGGATCTTACTGACCTGCCCATTCTGCCTTCAGACTTCCAGTTCTTCTGCCTCAGCCTCCTAAGGAGCTGGCATCACAGGCACGTGCCACCACACAGCCAGAAATATTTTTATGTAAGGTTGTGGGGTCTTCTGTGCAATGTTATGGTTCTGGCAAACTGTTTTGTGGTAGATACTATTCTTAGGCAGTCATGTGCAACATCTTCCTTTATAGCCTTCTGGAAGTATTATTTCTTTTAGTTAGAGTTGACATAAGTAACTCCATTTTGATCCTGACAACATTTATATGAGAAGCCAAGACATAGAACAGCTGATTGCTCTAATTTAAACATGTGACTACTTTCTCAAATAAACAAACAAACAAACAAATAAATACTTAACTCATAATCTGTCCTCTGATCTCACCATACATGCCATAGCACACATACAGGTAAATAGATGTAGTAGAAACATTTTAAGAAAATATATAGTACAAATAAAGCAACAAGAAATCATACTAAAAATAAAACGCAGCACAGTAGTCCCTCCCCCAAAGCACTGGAGAGTAAATTGACACTTTTGGAATTAAAAATACCATCATAGAAATGAAAGACTCTACAAAAGAACTGTAGGATTAAGTTGAGAAAGTGAACTCAAAAGCAAGAAAAGAACAACAAAAATGGAGGTCTGTTCCACGATGTCGGATGCCTACATCAATTCCAGAGAAAACAGGGAAGGAGAAGTACAATAAGAAGCAACTAACATCAAGGAAATAATAATAATAATAAATAATAATAATAGCAATACTTTCTCCTCTTCATCTCCCTCCTCCTCCTCCTTTCTTCTTCTTCTTTAGATTAGAAGAAAATGATGTGAATTTTCAGATGGAATGGACCCACTCAGTGTACTCAGAACAGATCTGATATAATATTACCATGATGAAACAAAATTTCAGATCACAGAGTAGGATGGAAATATGATGCTTAACATGAAGAGAATGGGGATGGAAATTCTGAGACCACAAAATGGACCACACAAGCCATGATAAGTCAGGTTCCTTTATTTGTCTTCACTAAGCCAGTTAAACATTAACAAAAAGCAGAAAAAGATTTACTCAGTGTGGCCACTTTGGGAAAAAAAAAACAAAGAAATTCAATGATATTCCCACAAATCATCTTCAGGACCCTGGAATGAGGTTTATGTTTAAGCAGAGGGCTAGAGATGTGCACAGCTAACGTGTGGTCCCGTGATGTCCATGGCCCATCATTGTCTGGACTCCAGTAGTTTCTACAAGATGGTCTGACAAGTTGTAAATCTCTTTCGAGGTGACAAATCCCACTACAGACTGGCCCAGTTGTCAGCCTTTTTCTTTTCTCAGCATGAAATTCTTACAGAATTCCAATTTCTTGGGGTGTATTGTTTTAATAGTCTGGTAGCCAAATGGAGAGCTAAACTGTCCCTGGAATATTCTCATTCTTTCCAGGCATGCTAGTCACAAAGAGTCACTAAACTAAATGGCAGTTAGGCATCATACAGGTCCTAGAAAAAGAATTAGATAACTAAGGGTAAATCATTAGTGCTAGCTGGAGACTAAGTAAATGTTCTTAGACAATTACACTTAAAGTATAACTTGGATTTTTGTTTTGTTTTGTTTTTGAGACAGGGTTTCTCTTTGTAGTCCTAGCTGTCCTGGAACTCACTCTGTAGACCAGGCTGGCCTCGAACTCAGAAATCTGCCTGCCTCTGCCTCCCAAGTACTGGGATTAAAGGCGTGTGCCACCACTGACCAGCTAACTTGGATGTTTTTAAGCTTCAATAAAATATACTTCCTTCATAATACCTCTGCTTTTGCTCTTTTTATGTGGCCTACTCTAATTTTACTATCCAGATAAAAATAGTACATAAAGAAAGGGTTTTGATGTTATTCAACATCATTCATACACACACACATATGTATATCACATATATACATATATATCCACTACTATATATGTATATATGTGTGTTAGAGATATGATATGTAAAATATATAATATTATATATATTATAGGAAAATATATATATATATTATAGGAAAAATATATATCAGAAAAAAGCTTGGGTATGGTGACTCACACATCAAATCCTAGCACTTGGGAGATCAAGACTGAAGGGCTTCCTGGAGTCTCAGGCTTTCCTGGACTTCACAGTATTAGGTCATCGGGGCTACAAAGTAACAATCTGCCTCACAATAAAATAACAACAGAAAGAACGACCAAGCACAAACACAATGAAAACTAGAAACAGTATAACTACAGCAGCACTTAACTTTCCCAGCAGAGGACTGTGCTGTACATCACCCCAAATAATACAGAAAACAAAGCAGTTTTTGCTTAACACACAGAAATAACACATTAATTCTCTTGAAGAATATTTTCCCCACTGGGTCTTATCAGTACATACCTAACCTTACTTGGATAAAACAGCCCTCCAATCCATTGATGAGTTTTTGATACATTTTGCAAAGACAGAATATATCGTTGAAAGAACAGTAATCATTAACTTACAGCCCAGCTCTGGGTGTGACCTTGTCACACAGTGAGGAACTGTGCAACTGAGATGTAGAATTGGGTCCAACATAATTGACCTGATTAAGCACCCACTCTAGGCTTTACCTGTGTGTGCTTTGCCATTGAAAAAACATGGTTGTCTGTGCTGTTGGCAAAGATGGCTCTATCCAGTTTTGCTGGATGAAACCACAATCTATTGCCACATATTGGGTCGTCTGTACATTTACATAACCTGTCTGGCCTCTGGAGGCATTGGAGTCTGACTCCAGAAATTGCTATAAATAAGCATGTGAAGAATCCACCAGGGGTCAGCACACCAAGCGTGATCATCTCAATGCTCCTATGAATTGAACCGGGGTGGGGAGGGGATCCAAATACATTTAAAAATTGTAATAACTAAAAAAAAAAATCATCCCCCATTTCAAGTAAGCTTGCTTGGACTGCTTTGGTCCTTCCTCCAAGGACCAGAGACTCAACAGTCCCTAAGTCTGATTTCGATACTAAGTGAATCTTATCAGCTCTCCTTTCACTTCTATTGTGAAAGCCCAGTAAAGACAGGCTATCAAAAAGAGATGTGTGAAGAGACAATCTGTTTAAAAAACAAAATAAATGGCCTTGTGGGCCAGGAGGTGACCAGCAATGCACTGTTAAATGCAGTGTCCCTGTCCTCTCCCAAGGACCTATCCTGAAGTTATTAAAGAATATTCCTCATTAGTAAGAGGAGAGAGCCAGAACACAAAACAATGAGCAGAAGCCCAGGACCTCATGAAATATAAGCTAACATTTACAAACTGCTGGCTGTAAAACAACAGGGAAAAAAAAAACAGCCTTAAATTTTGTTCTGCTTCCATAAGTTTGAAACTAACCTAGTGATGGGTAAATTGAACGGGCAATGTGGATGGTGTTTAAGGGGTGCTAAGGGTTCGTTTGCTATTGTTCAAGACAAAGTTATTAGACATTTCAGATTCATTGGATTCAATGTATGGTCTAATATGTACATCACATAAGTAAATATAAGCAGTCCAAGAATAAAAGCATCGTCTGTACAGTAAGTAACTGAAAGAGAACACACAGTTTTACAGTCTGGCGGACTCTAGGAGAGGGGAAACAGGAGAATCCAGAGAAAACAAAAGACAATCACCAGAAGGTCAAAACAAGGGAGAGATGGATGCTTGCAGCCCATCATTGGACTGAGTGCAGGGTATCCAATAGAGGAGCTAGAGAAAGGCCCGAAGGAGATGAAGGGGATTGCAACCCCACAGGAAGAACAACAATATCAACCAACTAGACCCCCAGGAGCTTCCAGGGACTAAGCTATTGACAAAGGAGTACACATGGGTCCAGCTGCATATATTGCAGAGGATGGCCTTCTTATGCATCAATGGAAAGAGAGGTACTTGGTCGTATGAAGGCTCCAGTAACCATGAGCTGAGGATATAACTAGTTCACCATAAAGGAAGAAGTATGAGAATATAGGATCAAAAAATTGTTTCAAATCTTGGCATGATTTAGTGCATTCAGCTCAGAATGCTATATTGTCATAACCTGGGTGACTTACAAATGATAACATTTGTTCATGGCTGTGGAGGCTTAAAATCTACAGGTCAGAGCACCACCAGAGTTATGTTTTATGGGGTTCTCTTTCTGCCTCACAGAGTCTCCTGACTGTGCCTAAAGCAACGGACCAAAGTGTATGGTCTCTGTAAAAGATTGAAATTGTAGCTTCAAGAACCCATCACCTCCAAAGTGTCCCCCTTCCTATCACTGTTACAGTAGTATTGGAGACACGGCTGTAGTAGTAAGGGAAATACGATATTCAGGTCACAACATTTAGTTTTCTCTTCTCGATTTCTTGTTTTTTTCTTTTTTAAAAGATTTATTTATTTTTTATGTATATCAGTGCTCTAGCACAATTTGTATGTATACTTGTGTGCCAGAAGAGGGCATCAGATCTCGTTATAGATGGTTGTGAGCCACCTTGTAGTTACTGGGGATTGAACGCAGGACCTCTAGAAGAGCAGACAATCCTCTTAACTGCTGAGCCATCTCTCCAAGCCCAGCAAATAGTTTCCTTTTACAAGATACACATAATGTTAAGTCACCAAGATAAATTAAAACAGTAGGTTTGGACACTTGTGCCTTGAAAACAATTAAATAACAATCCTAAAATGATAGACTAGCAATATCAAGTTCAGATAACACTGTAACTTAGGGGGAAACATACATTTGAAAAAGATAAATAAAGGAGACATTTAGTGCTTGTGAATTCATCTAAAAATTATCTTTGGGCTGGCTCTTGTAGGGGACCTACTCAGTTGCTCACACCTATTGAATTCCAGTTCAGGGGATCTGATGAGCTCTTCTGGCCTCATCCAGGAGCCAGGCATGGTGCACAGACATACATGCAGACAAAACACCCATATACATAAAATATAAGAACTTAAACAAAGGAAGGATCCGAAAGGAATAAAATATTGTATATGTGTTTGGGGTGTCTCTGCAAATACCATGGCCAACAGAATGTTCATGACAAGAAGGAAATCCAGTTCGACACAACTCAGTAGCCAGTATTAGTTCAAACGTTTAGAGTGTGGTCCCAGGAAGTTGATTTTAGGCATATGGAAGCACAGCAAATTTAGAAAAAAAGTTTCCCGGTGATAATGAACTCAATTCCGTGTGCACGACAAAGCTTAAGGTATGACTACATCAAAACACTTTGCAAAGTACAGGTGACCTCTTCCATAAGGATAGATTTTATAGCTTGACTACACATGACCTCTGACAGGTCTGGGGATAGAATTGGTCTGCTCTCTGTCATACAGATAGCACGGAGGTCCCGGGCTATTAACCACATCCATTCCCAGCCTCCAGAGTAGAAAATGGCGGTTATAGATATGAGTCATTACACTTAGCTTTGTGGAGATTTTAAAAAGCACACACAAACAACTAAAACTTTGCTGAAATAATTATTTTTCTAAAAAAATATATAAAAACTATGAACCTTCCAAATACCAAAACGACAAAGATTCTCATAAAAATGACAATCATGAAAGAAACAGTGTCAGGAGTCAGAAGGTCCCGTTGGCCTCTCACCACTCACAGGACACCAGATCAGATCATTTTACTTACAAAGATCATATATCTATTTCAAACCACTCCACAGAGAGAATGGGGAAGCTGCCCGGCTAATTCTCTAAGGCTAATATAGCCTTGATACTCAGGTGTGAAATGGTAGACAAGAAAGTCTTAGGCAAATTACATGGATGATTTATATGCAAATATTCTAACTAAAGTACTAGCAAGTAGAACTCAGCAAAGTGTCTGTTTAGGAGGCCACATGAAGATTTTAACGCCTTTTTGAACCTCACTTCAAAGCTACACGTCTGTGATTCGGCATAGGATTTGCCTACAGCTGTAAAAACAAGAACCACCTTCTAGAAATTAAAAGCGCACATATTTTATTAGCTTCTCTAAAAATTACTACTACAATTTGTGCTTTTTTTTTTTTTTTTGCCTGGGCTAAGTAGTCAAGATTCCTGTATCCTTTTCCCAAGGGCTGGGATCATAGGAATATATCACCATTCTCAGTTTATCTAGGGCTTCCTGCAAGTTAGCCAACCCTCTACCCACTGAGTTATACCCCAACCCCTAAATTCTTAACATGCTCAAGAGAATCATTTTATTTTGAGATAACTATAGAGTCTCAAAAGAAATAGTATATATATGAGATAATCACAGGTCCGTTTACACAGTTTCCTCCTTGGATAGCATATTGTTAACTGACATGCTACAGTATCATAATTAGACCTCCACACTGATGCTGCTAACACTATAGGGGCCCTACAGTTCATTCTTTTAAAGCCCAGGTTTGTGTTTGTTTGTTTGTTTGTTTTTGCTTTTTAAATCCTGTTTTACTATGGAAACTTTGACTGAGTGCACAGTGGAAAGTGTTGGGCTTAGTCTTCAGTTGAAGGGAGAAAAAAAAAAAAAAAAAGCCCTGTTCACAGTACTTTAAGCTGGGCCAGCCTTTGTAAAGAAAGCCATGTTCACCTAGAACTGGGCAAGCATTAGATCGGTAACCTGATATATGATTGGCTTCTGGAAGCCTTACAAACGTCCTATCACGAGTGGTCTGGCTGCCCTTTCTGGGTAAAGGGTTCCTATTTTCAGAAGGCAGTTCATCCAGGGTTAGAAAGAGTTTCCCAGCCACGGCTGGGAGAAGCCTTCCTTCTGTGGGCTTCTGATCTGTGTGGGAGGGTAAATCTCTTTGTATTTCAGAATGCCACAATCCCTAATTCTTTTCATGCCTTTGGGTTCTGTGACCACCCCCTCACCAGCACAGCACAGCCCACCCCACACTCAGAGTCCTCTTTCCTTGCATGTTCGAAATGTATGGGCCCTTGAGAGAGCACGCTGGGTGGTCCTCCACGTGATGCCAGACTAAGGAAAGTCATCACCCCAGCTAAGCCCGGCTGGGACTTTTATTCGATGAAGCGTATCCTCATGAAACAAGGAGCTAATAAAGGCAGTTGTCTTCAGTTCCGTGCACAGTTTACTGGAGATCCTCTCTCGTGAATGAGATCCACAGAGCTCTGCCGGAGCGCCTCAGCCCCTCCAGCATTCCTTGGGTCAGATCCGAAAGAGAGATGGAAAGAACTGAAAACCTCTAAGAACTTTTTCTTAGATAATTTTTTTTTTTTTTTTTGGACTCAGCATCCATCATTCCATTCGCAGCTGTCCCTTGTCCTGGCTAGGTGCGATCTGCTGGCCAGACTCCGTAGGGAAGGGTGATAAAGAGAGAATGGAGTTCTGTCTAACCCAACAGGACTCCCCGCTAGGGCAGTGGCAGTCCGCCTACCTGTGAGACACTGCATTGTGCGTTCCAGGGCACGCGGCAATGGCCTTGCAGGTTTGGTGCTGAAGAGGAAGGAAAAGAGTGGGGGGAGAAAGCGCAATGCAAAGGGAGTTCCTAAGTGTGTCTGATTTTCTTCCGTAGAGAGGACAGAGCTGCAGTCAACTGCAGAATGGCTCACCCGGGAGAATTCACTGCTAGGACAGCAGAAAACCAGGTCTTTGGATGACTCTTGGGCTACTTCTGTGTTCAGTGAAAGAAGAGGAACACATCTGCACACAGTTCTCTACACAGGTGGGAGGGTGTCACAGATAGGCACGGGGCCCTCTGGACCATTTGTTGTTGTTAGTTAGTTAGTTAGTTAGTTTGGTTGGTTGGTTGGTTGGTTGGTTGGTTTAAGTCGCAGGAAGGTCTCAAACAAAGCAGCACTATTTAATGAGAAGGCAGAGAGACTGAGCTTCATGCTGTCAGCAAAATTGTGAAAGCCCAGCAGGGCAGCAAATGTTCTTAATCCTAGCACTCAGGAGGCAGAAGAAAATTAAATTAAAAAGAAGAAAGAAAGAAAAGGAGAAAATAAGAAAAGAGAAGCTAAGTTGTAGTACCTAACATGGTCTAGGGGGACTCTAAGTGTCTTTCTTTTTACAGTCTCCTATAGGAAGTCTTCAGAGATCACTCCTTCCCTAGAGGGTCCTTCAGGGCTTGGATGAGCAGGTGCCTTGGTTCCTATCAGCTTCTTTGAGGTTCTTGGCCCTGTTCCAAGTGGGGTTCAGACCTAGAACACGTGGTGCCTTCAGCCTGGCCAGGGTTTGGCAGCCTTAGTAGGTTACTGAGGATCTGAGACACAGTGGGCCAGTGTGGTAGACACAATGCACAGAGGAAACAGTTGAGCAGCCCTTGGTCTCCAGAGAGACAGAAAAATGGTGGCAGCCACTTGCAAGGCATCTGGTATCTGCTGGTGGATCCGAGTGTGAGCACAGAGGCTTGCCAGGTACCACAGGACTTGGGTGGGCCGGATCTTATGGCTCAGCCTCCCAATGTCAACTTAGCCAGAACAGTTGGATCTTCCTCTACCTCCTTTGCGGGGGTTCCTGACACCTTGGTGCAACCCTCTTGTGCTTTGAACTTCAACTTCATCATATCCATCTTGTCTGAACTCAAGGTGCCTCCTCCTGTCTTCCTGGATACACTGTGTCCCCTTGTCACAGAACATAGAAAGACTGAAGCTAAGCTTTAGGCTCTTGGCCACCATAGCCGGATCCCAGCTTCTATGCTGGACCTGAAAAGACCCAGGAACTGGTCAATGTCTCAGGGTTATATCTGGCAGCTGATAGCCCAGACCCAGTCAAGTTGGTGCCTTTGGATAGGTTTACAAAATACATTCTCTCTCTCTCTCTCTCTCTCTCTCTCTCTCTCTCTCTCTTTCTCCATATCCCTGGCTGTCCTGGAACTCCCTATGTAGACCAGGCTGACCTCAGACTCAGAGAGTCATCAGCCTCTGCCTCCCAGTGGCTGGGATTAAAAGGCAGGTACTACCATCGCTGTTGTTCTATCTGTGTGGTTCAGGCCTTTAACTCCAACTGCTTAGGAGGTCAAGGCAAGATTATATCAAATTCAAGGCCAGCTTGGGTAATTTAGAAAAAGTACAGAGGGCTAAGGATAGCGCTCATTTGATAGAGTTCTTGCTTAACATGCTCTAGGTTCAACTCTAATCATATTAAAAACACACACACAAACCAACAAACCAACCCGATATTTACTAAGTATGGTTGTAATTCAGTAATTAAAACACACAATGAATTAAGGCAAATGAATGCAGGTGGACTCTGCTGTTGGACTCAGAGGACTCTTTGTAATTCAAAGTCCATTTGGATGTCTGATAGTTTCCAGTTTGTTGTGACTTTCTCAAGGACATTGTACTCCAGTTGCAAAGGTGCTATAGAATGTGTGTGTTGGGGGCATAGGGGGAGTGGTGGAGCCTGTGTTTTCTGTCTCTGGAATCCTTAAACAGTGGACAGAAATGAGCGGAAGGAAGAAGAAGAATTAAACAGTAAGTTAATATTGCTAGTTCTGTTCTCAGGGACCACAGGATGGTATTTACATGACAAAGGCTGAATTTACATTATAAAAGAGTCTTTTAGGCATTTTGTAACTAAATCCTCATAGGCAAAGGCCTACAAAGAATTGCACAGACTCACAAAACACCATTTATAAGGTCTAATTCGAGGGAAGACCGTCCAAACAATAGGTGATGGTCACATTTAGAATACAGCTCAAAGGACTTGGGAGTAAGAGTGTGTTCAAGCATTAGGGCTGCATGGGCAGAGCCTTGATCCAGGAGAGTGGAGAATAAAGCACATGGTCTTCAGTACAGCGACCTCTATAGCAGTAATGAACATGGTCATCAGGACAGCGTCCTCTAAGGCTAGATGACCTGCCTGGTGATGGTGTTGGAAGTAGAAGACCCCAATTTTAATCAAAAGACGGTGGCCTACTTAGTTACGCTGAAGAGGTCAGATGGGAAAGGATTGGGCTGCCTTGAATAAGCCTTAAAGCCCCAGACAGGAATTTTCGTGTGATGTAAGGGTCAGATGGGAAGAACAATGACAAGCTTCAGAGGAAACTCCGTGAGCTTTCTCTGGCTGCTCAGGAATTTCCAGTGTGGGAAGTGAGCAGGGTAGTGGCTCCACTCTAAGTTACTCGGCAATGTGCCGATCAGTGACTTCCAGTTTACAGAACAGCTCCTCTGGAAACGTTCTGTATGAAGAACCTCTAAATGAAGCAAGCTCTCTTGTATTATATAAAACAGTGCTTTCTTGGGCTGTGTCTTCTTGTCTATGCAACTTGGTGGACATATAAACAACAACATCTATCTAACACTGTCTGTGGGACATAGACAACTTCAATATAATGTATCAGAGTGAATTGGTGCTATAGGAACACATGGGCATATTAAAACCCTATCAGGAAAACTAGATCAAGAATTTATCTAACACACCAGACTGGGGAAAGGATGCAACACACTCCCCTTGACACCCTGAACCTAACCACTGTGAAGGTAACAGTTCCCACCAACCTGTAATCTGGCCACTCAGGGTGTAAGTAAAGTACAGACAGGCAGAGAGCTCCCAACTCCCCCAGAGCTTTAGCTTGGCTCAATCCCCAATGGTTATGTGACTTACTTGAATCACCATCCATCCATAGGCTGTTGGTTCAGCTGGAGCTGCTGTCCACTCATTTATCTGTCCAGATCTTATCTGGACCTACCTTCACCTCCCTGGTCTCCAGGAACCCACACTTGATTCTGTGGCTCCAATTAACCCTAAAGTTGATTAAACTCCGACCCTGACTATGACTCTGCAGCAGAGCATCCAGCAGACTTCCAGCAGAGTTCATTATCTGACCCCAGCAGGATCCCATTAGCATTCCTACCACCTTCAGCTTCTGCCTCTCAATTAGACTTCTTTGAAACTCTTGTACTCAACTGTGGTCCCATTTAGCCATCCCTAATGCCCTAATGCATTAGGGATGTGGGGGGGGGGGGATGGGGGGGGGGAGGTGATGTTCTGTAGGAGTTAAATTAGCAGCCAGCATTGGAATAAAAGAACTTGGGTTTTCCTTTACCAGCTTTCAAGGGAAAGCGGGACTTCTTGGTAAGTTGCTGCCAAGGAAACTAAAATAGCTTGAGAATTCATTTGTTATTCAATACATTCTGACATTGGAAAGACGCAAATATACCTTCCATGTTTCTGACACAGGATGCTCATGTCAGCTCCATCTTGAGTGCAAATAGTGGGGAGAATAAATGTATATCTTGTTTGTTAAACAACCATCTGTCCAGCACAAACCATGATGCAAAGACTGATAAATGGCTTATTCGTGCATATAAAATATTACCATCTGTCTCAGTTAGGGGTACATTGCCTTGAAGAGACACAATGACCGAAGTAGCCCTTATAAAAGAAAACATTTCATTGGGACTGGCTTACAGTTTCAGAGGTTTAGTCTTTTATCATCATGACAGGACGCATGGCAGCATCCAAACAGGCCTGGTGCTGGAGAAGAAGCTGAGAGTTCCACATCTTGACCCTAAGGCAGCAGAAGGGGATTGTTTGCCACACTGGGTATAGACTGAGCATAGGAGACCTCACAGCCCACCCCCACAGAGACACACTTCCTCTAACGAGACCACACCCACCCTAACAAGGCCGTACCTCTTAATAGTGCCATTCCCTATGAGCCAAGCATTCAAACACACCACTCTACAGCAGCCATACCTATACAAACCACCACACCATGTATAAACCCATGGATATATCAGAACCTTGACATAAAAACAGGCCTGTGAACTTATCAAAAATGTTACTGGAAGCTTACTCTGGCTCCCCTCAGCTCTCATTTGAAGGAGTCTTTCCAATCTCCATCAAATGTATTCAAAGAAGACCCAGAGTATAGTATAGAAGACTGATGGCTTATTTCAGATTCAGTGGAGTACACTCAAGTCATTCGAATGGACAGTAGTAGCCAAAGGATCCAGAGCAGAGGGAAACACTGCAATAGCTGAAGAGAACATAGTGTCAATCTACATATGAGAGAGCAGCTTCATGTAGGATGTTTAAAGTCTACTTCACCAATCAGTCCATTTGGACTAACTCTTAAAGGACAGGCAATCGTATGTCTTTGAGGGGGCAATACTTCTTTGTTCTTTACCAGAAAATCTCTCGCTATATAGTAATTTTATGATCTTTGGGAAAGTTTAGAATGTCATATCTTCACTAAGGCCAGTGATGAAATCTATCTTTCGACAAGCAACTAAAGTCCTGTAGTTTCAGGTGCTAATTA
This sequence comes from Mus musculus, assembly GCF_000001635.26. NCBI lineage: Eukaryota > Metazoa > Chordata > Mammalia > Rodentia > Muridae > Mus > Mus musculus. The sequence goes on along the minus strand of NC_000067.6, from coordinate 80,234,900 downwards.
CAAGCTACCAACAAGAAAGGGTCTATTCTCAATAACATCTAGCCTCCTAGTAGCTTTACTAGCAACCTCACAACTCCTACTCAAAAGCTGAAACCCTAAGCCATTTAAGGGAGGACTCTTAGTTACTTTTCTATTGCTGTGAAAGGATATCATGCCCAAGGCATCTTATAGGAGAAAGAGTTTACTGGGGGCTCATGGTTCCAGAGGGTGAGTCCATGACTATCAGGATAGTGATCCAGGTAATAAGCTCTCACAGTGGCTGAGAGGTTATATCTTGAAACAACAACCACAAAGGCCACACCCCCTAATCCTCCCCAAACAGCTTGACTGCCAGGGAATTAAGCATTCAAATATATGAGCCTATAGGGGGCATTCTCATCAAACTACCACAGGTATTGAACAGACATGGCTTCTTAAAGCTGAAAGGACATAAAGAAGGGTTTAAGGTCTTCACATGGGTTGACTTTTAGGCCTCAGGATGATCAAGGAAACAAAGAGAGACTGAATTTGATTGTTATGCGATGATCTAAGGGTTGATTGATTGCAAATAAGAAGAAAGAAAATTAAAACAGCATTTAAGCATCCAAAGATTACCATGAAGATTCTAATAGGCACATAGCATATATGTATATATATATACACTGAAAATATGTAGCTCAAAGTACACTTATGAGATACTCCCAGTGATTTTAGTAAGCTCAAAGTTCCTTATTTAGAGTGCATAGTGTATCTTGGAACACACAAAGGACCTCCCTTGGGTTGATATCCTGCATTGAGCCCATACTATACTTGTATGGAGTACAGGGTGTATGTACTGCTGTGATGCTCAAAGCTCCTGGAGCTCCAGGATATCTGTATGTAAGCCATAGCCCACCTAAACAGAGTTCATAGCACACCTATGTAGAAATCATACCACATATTTATAGAGTTCTCAGTGTACCTTTCATAGCCATTCATAACCACAAAACACACAATGTAGAGCTCATATGGCATATAGCTCATACATCCAGAGCTTATAGTACCCTATATGGACTTCACAGTGAACCTATATTGTGCCCATAGTGATATGTATTAGGCTCAGAGTGGTATATTTAAAGCTCACATTGTGTCTTCATTGAGGTCATAATGCCCTGCCTTGGACTCCTACTTCACTCACATGGAGATCATAGTGTACCCACATAGAGCTCAAATACATGTGTCAGAGCTCAGCAGGCCATGTATAGAGTTCACAGTTCATGGAAGAACTCATATATGCAGTAGTATATGATTATGCTGCAGCAGGATAACTACAGAGCTCCCAGGTTCCTCTGTGCGTCTCACAGAGCAGTTGTAACACCAGCTCACACTGGCCTCAGAAGTCTCATACTGCACTTACATTCATCTCATAGTGACTTTATAGAGGTCATAAAGCCATTTATGGAACTCATAATGCTCTGTATATTAGCTTCAGTGACCTGTTTAGAGCTTATATTGCCTTACTTATAGCTCACAGTACACTGGGTAGACTTCACAATACCCTTTATGGAAATCATAGTATCCCTGAGTAGAGAACACAATGGTACCAATTTATTGAGCTCACAATGTCTTGTATAGTGCTCATGTAGCACATTTTATAGCAATCATAGTTCCCATCATGCATTCATCATTTTTCTCTGTGTGATATCACATATAGCATACACAGTGCCCTACATGCAACTCTTAATGCACACTGTATAAGCCATTCCTTGCTGTACATAATTCATTTGACTGTTTTAGAGTCTATAGTGTTCTGCATAGGTGCTGTTAGACTATATTGGACTCACACAACCCTGCATAGAGTGTATAGAACATCTATATATTGACAGCACAATTGTCTAGAATAGATAATTCTATTTCTGCACCTAACACTTGACTTTATGTAGCTGATTGTGCATCAGAATCAGAATTCCCTATATGGAAATTGTGGTACCATCAATTCATCTCATATTATGCTTTTGTTCAGGTGTGTCTTAGTTAGGGTTTTATTGCTGTGAAGAGACATCATGACCAAGGCAACTCTTATAAAGAAAAACATTTCATTGGAGCTGGCTTATAGTTTCAGAGGTTTAGTCCAATATCATCACGGTGGGAATCATGACAGTGTGCAGACAGACATGGTGCTGGAGGAGGAGCTGAGAGTTCTCTATCTTGATTCTCAGACAGCAGGAGACTGGGTACGACATTGGTGTAGCTTGAGCATACATGACATCAAAGCCCAACCCCACAGTGACACACTTTCTCCAACAAGACCACACTTCTAAGAGTGCGGGCCACAGAGTCAAACACATGAGTCAATGGGGGCCATACCTATTCAAACCACCACAAGGTGCATCATGGTCTACACAACGTATATATCTTTTGCATTTGTATACATCTCATGATACAAATTATAGCTGTTACCCTAAAGATGTCTTCAAGGTTGTAAATAAAATGACAGGGCCCAGTAGCTTAGAAGTGTACCCAGAACAGACTTCTTGAAGTATTATGCACTTATAACCACTGTGAGTACTTATAATCTCCCGACTCAGCTTTCAGTTCACACTGTAGATGTTGTGGTTCCCTGTATAGAAATCATATTGCAAGGCACAACCCCTGGTAGCATCCCATAATGTACATAACACACAACTCCTGTATGGAGCACCTAGTGCTCTTAGTAAACCTCTCAGTACACATGCGCAGAAAAAGAAGTGTAAAGAGTAACCTAACCCAGGCTGACAAGATGGCTCAGCGTGTAAGAGCACTGACTGCTCTTCCAAAGGTCCTGAGTTCAAATCCCAACAACCACATAGTGGTTCACAACCACCCATAATGAGATCTGACACCCTCTTCTGGTGTGTCTGAAGATAGCTACAGTGTACTTATTTATAGTAATAAATAAATCTTTGGGCCCAAGAGAACAGGGACTGAGCGAGCAGGGCCGACTGAAGCAAGCAGGGTTGACCAGAGTGAGCAGAGGTCCTAAATTCAATTCCCAACAACCACATGAAGGCTCACAACCATCTGTACAGTGACAGTGTACTCATATACATAAAATAAATAAATAAATCTTTTTTTTTTCTTTTTGGCTTTTCAAGACAGGGTTTTTCTGTAGAGCCCTGGCTGTCCTGGAACTCATTCTGAAGACCAAGAAATAAATCTTAAAAAAAAAAAAAAAGAATAACCTCAGCCTTAATGAATTTATAGACCCAGAAACCTCTCTTTTGTCTCAGTTGCTCACAGATCATGTCTGCTACACTACCCACTCCTTGCACAAACCTCTCTCACTCTCATTACCACACAGTTGCTTGCAGACTGTTAATGGCTAGGATTGTCTGCTCTCTGAGTTCTAGCCCAGAAAATATAACTATCTTCTCTCTAACATTTTCTTCTTCTCCTCTTTCTATTTCCCCACACTAGCTAGACACCCAGGCCTGCTTGCCCTGATGCGCTAGGAATCGTTACTTTATTCCAGGAGGCTGTGTGCAGATTTCATTTTGGAGGCACCTGCCTTTTTGACTCTAACTCAAAGTCTGCCTTCTGCTAACCGTTGAGATCTTTAGCTTTCCTGCTGTGTTGTTTTTACTCTCAAGCCCCAATAAAAACTTCCTTGAGTTGTTCTGCTAAGTCCACCTTTAAATTCTGGTATCTATGAGATCAGAAGCCTATAAAAGGAACCCTTTATTGTCTGGCTCACTCCTTCCTGGAAACACTTTCATGGGTATATGGCAAAATCATGCTTTACTAAATTCCCCAGCATCCTGTGGCCTAGTGAGGTCAACACACAGTAATTCCAAGAGAGGGATCTTTTATCAAAAGGTATTAGGGCAGTTATCGACCTCTTTGCTTCTCACAGAGACTGAGCAGCACTTGCCGATCCCATCAAAGAGTCTCGGCTGGTACATAAAGCAGGACTCCTTTCCTCTTCCCTTGTGGTGATGTAGGGTCTGTTTCTGCTCCCATCCCTGGAACTGAGTTTTCCACTGCTGCTCCACTCCACTGAATTCTCTCCTTCCTGAGTGGGGGTTGTCATTGATGTCAGCTGTCACTCTGTGTCCCATTTACACCTCTCTAGAAAGACTGCCCTCATCTGGTGTAACACTTGAACTGACCAAGCTGTGCTTGTGGGTGAAGTTCACGGGTGAAGGTACATGGTTAGCATGCTCAAGGCCCTAAATTTATTCCAAGGACCAAAACACAAATGACAACAAAACAGCTGGCATTGGAAGGCAACAGTAAAAAAGGTAACCCCCTCTGTGGAGGTCCATTGCACATTACACTGCAGGCACAGACACAATGCTACACAAACCAAGACAAAACAAAACAAACACCAAAACTCCCAAAGCCCCTTTCATTTACTTATTGATTTTTTTGCCCAATACAGTACTTTTATTATTTGGGAATTTCACATCATGCTCCCTGATCATTGTCAGTCCTCCCATGTCCTCCTTGTCTGATGACCTCCCCCACAAAAAGAAGAGAAAGATGAAGAAGAGAAGAAAAAAAGAAGAAAAGAAGGAGGAGGAGGAGGAAGAGGAGGAAGAGGAGAAAGAGGAAGAGGAGGAGAAACAACAACAATAAAAGGAGGAGGAAGAGGAGTCCAATTTGGGTTGCCCATACACTCACTGGAACATGGTCAAACTCCCAGTGTTCAGCCCGTTAAAGAGAACCCCCAACCCCACCAGAAGCCATCCATCAGTTGTGGAGAACTACACTTCAGCATCCTCATCACACTTTCTAAGACTTCTCTTCATCGATTTTCTGTCTGGGCTGTTACTTTCAGGGAGTAGGGGGCAAAGGAAGAGGTTGCCACAGAAGCCTTCCATGTTCCTTTTTCTCAACAGTTACCCAGTCTGCAGTTACCGATACCACTGATGTCAAATCAGTTTTCAAAGAATGCTAGTACTGAGAGATTTTCTTATAAACTTAAAACTCTTTTAGCGAGAGGATTGTTATTAATCTCCCAGAGAGCCTCGTTTCCCTTGGCTTTTTAAATGGAAGTAAGTGATTATTGAGGGCTGGGTTTATATTAGCTGCCTTCCCTGTACTTCCTAAGAGGAAGGCCCTGGACAATGGGGTCATGAACTGTCAGTTCACCATCATTATAAGTAGGTGGATCCAGATACATCCCTTTTGGGGCTTCTATTTCGATTAGGCAGACCATCTCTCATGCAATCCCTGAGCAGGCTTTCAATAGGCTCCCAAAGAGGAGATTCACATACTTAACTATAAAAGCAATTCTAGGGTTGGGTGATGTTTGCATTTGGTGGAATAAAGTTTAACTCTGAAGAAAACAATTAGTAATTTTTATTTAAAAAATAAGATAAACATTTGCACGAATTTTATAGTCAAGTATGAGGTACAGAAGAAATACAGGATACACACGTCTGTATTTCTTATAGTCAGGTGGGCTGACAAATGATGTTCTGCACTCGTTCAAGTTCAGATTCCTCTTGCAGCTAACAAATAAACAGCTTGTAGTGCGGGTGCTATAGGATCCGCAGCTGGCTCAGGTTTCCCCTGTGTTGGCTTCTCACACTCTTTATTTATTTACTGATTTTCCAAGCCTAGAATGTTCCAGGTGTTAGAGAGCTTCAGAAAACAAAAAGCATAGACCTATATGGCCCTTCCCCCTCTAGAGGCAGGCATCTTGGGATAATTGTAGCAACATACCCAGTGCAGCCATGTGAGTGTGGCCAGGGCAGGATCTGTAGATATCTGGGAAGGATTCTTGGAGACTGGAATACTTATACTGACTTTCTGAGAAAGAACTGAGCTCCTCAGACACAAAGAGGAGGTGGGGATCAGACAAGGGCATTGAAGAGGGGGTAACCAGTGAAAGGCTGGAGGGATGTAGCTTGTTTGGGAAGCTGCAAACAGATGCAGGAAGCTGGAGGCCAGCTCTCTTCCTAGCCTGAGTGGAAATCAGCTACAAAATATGTCAGGTGTGTGTGATAAGGCCTTGGGTGGAGGGTTTAAGCATCTTAACTCTTATGGTGATGGCTGTGGTATGTGGGAAAAGATGCAGAAGAGACCTGGAGTAGAGTCATAGAGCTAGATGAGGTAGCTTCCATTCCCTCTTCTCATCACATCGACAGGAGCATGACCCTGTTTGGGGTACTTCAGTGATTTAATGACATGTGAGAAGCATTGACAACAAGCAAACTAGAAACCAGCTACATCAACAAATGTGAACTCTGAGAGTGTATGCTTGTCTCCCAGTAGAGAAAGGTTTAGGGGACAGGTCTGTCAGAACGTCTTTGGAGGTCAACAGATGAAGAGGCAGGTTTTCTCTTATCTGATAACCACCAACATGTCCTTTCAAGTCCGTTATAGATCCCAGAGGATGCAAGGCACCTGTATGAGTTGCTTGTGTCCTTGCTGTAACAGAAGCAACTTGAGAGAGGAAGGGTCGACTTTGGCTCATGGTTTGAAAGCAGGAGCATCAGGCAGCTGGTGATAACCATAACCAGGAACTCGATAGAGATGAATATTGGCATTCAGCTTGCTCCTCCACTCCTTTTTAAAGATGTATTTATTTATTTTATGCATACGAGTACACTGTAGCTGTCTTTAGACACGCCAGAAGAGGTGATCTGATCCCATTACAGATGGTTGTGAGTCACCATTGTGGTTGCTGGGAATTGAACTCAGGACCTTGGGAAGAGCAGTCACTGCTCTTAACCACTGACCCATCTCTCCAGCCCCTGCTTTCTCCTTTTAATCCAATTCAGGACCCCAGCCCCTAGAGTGGTGCCACCCAAATGTAGGATACAACTTCTCATCTCAATTAACTTAATGTAGATGATCTCTTACAGACTTCAGGGGGCTTATTTCCATAGTGATTCTAAATCCCATCAAGTTGAAAAATTAATATTAGTTATCACAGGATTAGTTAATACCCAGCCATATTATCCATTTCAAATACATATTATCCATTTCAAATACAGCCACCCTGGGGATGGGGGCCTCATAGTATAAGAATTTTGGAGGTGTGGAGACACAGTCCACAGTGCCCATCAAACAGGCTTGAGTGCTGGGCCCCACCAAGCATGGTAGATGCTGACTCTGGTTCCTAGTCTCACCATGTGCCTCTTTTCTGACTTGGAATTCATTAGCTTCATGTCATGCATCCTGGTTATCTTCTGTGCATCCCATTAGGACAGGGCCTGATTGTTTTCCAGAAAAAGAAATCCCAATATATATTTCTATATTTCCTGCTATATTTCAGAGCTACTCTGGAATCCACTTGACTTCAGTCTAAAATAGGTCTGAGTCCGGCCCTTGCTGGGCTTCGCCTAGGAAGCAAGCTGTGAGGTTGAGGCTTGGCCGCCGGGCAATGATCTTGAAGCACAGATACCCAAGGACAGAGAGCGCTGCCCTGCATCTCCTGCAGAGGTTTTTCTTCCTCAGTTTTGGGGAGAGTTTTAGAATTAAGCTCTGACTTCTGTGGGAAAGAAAAACTAGAGGGCATTAGTTGACACCCCCTCCCCGTCCCCCTTGCAAAGAGACGTGCTTGTTGAAGAGGTACTTGTGTTGCAGCTGGCCCCGTGCTGCCTCAGGGACCAGGAGCACGATTGCAAGAGATGACAGCAAACAGTGCCAAGAGAACCAGGACATCTAGTACGTGGCTTGAAAACAGGCTTTCAAAACTTTGTGACTTGCACCTTCACAGCTCTGCATCCTGTCACCGGGGTAAATACCTTTGACAGCTAGCTCTGACACTTAAGAAAAAAAAGTTTAAATCAGAGAACAAGAGAGTGCTTGCATCCTCAGGACTGACACGTTTTCCAGAACGTAGTCACTTTTTATACTAAATTAGGTAAGAGTCGAGTCCTGTGTCAATGGGTATATTTGAGAATTCTACCTTTTATCCTCCTCCCTCGTATTTTTGAGGCAGAGTCTTATGTAGCTAGTCCAGACTGACCTAGAACTCTCTAAGTAGCCACGGCTGGCCTTGAACTCCTGGTCCTCTTGCTTTCACCCACCCGCCCTCAGTGCTGGGATTACAGGCAAGTGCTACCACACTTAGTTTACATGTTGCTGGTGATTGAACCCAACCCAGGGTTTTATGTACTCCACCTGAGCCATGTCTCCAGCTATGACTTAATCCATGTCTTAATTATTTAATTTAAAATCTCTGAACACAGGGAAGAATCAGTCATATACCTGATTATGTTGAAATATAGCAGAATATCAACAGGTAAACAGTATGTATTTTGTGTGTGTGTGTGCAGCATGTGTGTATGGTGTGTATATATATATACATATATATATATATGTGTGTATATATATATATATATATATATATATATATATATATATATAGTAGGAGCATGTTGTGTGAATGTGTGAATCTATGGTGTTTGTGGTATGTGTTTAGTGTGTGGGTGAGGTATGTGAGTATATAGTGTGTGGATGGATGTGTATGGTATGTACACATAGTATATGTTTGGTGTGAGTGTGTGCTGTCTATAGAATGTGTGTGTGATTAATGTGAAGTATGTAGTATTATGTGACTATTGTGTTTGATGTGAGTATGCATGTATATGTGCTATGTATATGTATATATGTTTGATATATATGGAATAAGGATGTGTGATATGTATGTACTGTGTGATAGTGTGTGGTATATGTATTTGATGTGAGTATATGTATTGCTGTATTATGATATACATGTTTAGTGTGGATGTATTATGCAGAATGTAGATAATATATGCATGTGTGTGGGTATGTGCTGTGTGCATGCATATTTGAGTTTGTGTGGCACAGGTGTTTGTATATATATATGATGTGAGTCTATGGTGTGTGTGTGTGTGATATATTTAGTGTGAGTGTATGTGTATAGTATGTGTGTGTATGATGAGTGTAGTATATATGTTTACATGTTGCTGGTCAACCAATCCAGGGTTTTATGCACTCTACCTGAGCCATGTCTCCAGACATGACCCATCCATATCTTGAATATTTAATTTAAAATGTCTGCTAGTTGAATACAGGGAAGAATCAGCTGTGTGTGTGGTATATGTGTTTAGTGTGAGTGATATGTATGTAGTATGTATGTGTGTGTGTATGTGTGTGTGGTATGTACATGTTGTGTACATGTGTGTCGAGTCAGCAGTGTATGTTTGGTGTGAGTGTGCAATATGTACATGCCATACACATGTGTGTGTCATGTGTACATGTGAACATGTGTGGCAGACCAGGCAGCCCTGTGTGTCCTCATAGGCTGGATGTTTCTTCTCAGTTCTGAGAGCATCTGTGACTGATGAAGAGTCCTTGTATCTCCAGCTTGAAGCCCCGCCAGCACAGTATTCCTGCCTTTAAAAGCAGCAGTTGCTTCAGGGCTCCAACAGGTCACGTGGCATTAAGGTATTGTCAGAAATGCCTTTGAGGGCATGCTTGGGTGTTCACTAATAACCAGCCAGCTGGACTGCCATTTCTAAAAACGTTCACTTTTTCCTAAGCCTGTTTCCTGATAGTTTGACTAGACTATGTGTAGGAATTCTTTCTGAGTGTCTCTGTAAACTCAAAGCTAATGAGAATGGCAGGAAGCAAGCCCTTTCAGTGAGAATATCATACTAATGAGGGCTTGATCCCCCAAGACCAGAAAAACAACTCCATCAGTGACATATAGGCCACCCTCCTCCACTCTCACTGTCACCGGCTCTCCCACACTGAATGCTGTTTATCATGAGAGCAACTGGGTTAATGGGAGAAGATCCCCAAACTTACCGCCTGGCTCCCATCCTGACAGGTTGTCATGACGATCTTGCAGTGTGAGGGCTTGTGGTTCACAAAGAATTGAAAACAAGCCTCATGAACCAGCTTTGTCTTCACCTCATAAGTGCCAAGTGCCAACTGTCACAGCTGTGCCTCAGGAGGTCATGGCAGTCTCACAGGAGGGAGGGAGTGCTGCTGCTCTGAGTAGCTGCAGGAAACCTGGCCAGGACCTGTTGCAAAGGCAGCTCTGCTTAGGAATCAGCCAGCCCTGGGTGTGGCTCAGCTCTTACCACTTGGCCAGCTCTCAGGAGAAACACTCATTGATCAAATCAGATGTAAACCAAGTCTGACCATCCTCCATCTTCCAGCCCACCTGGGGTAAGATCCAAAGCTGGCTTGATCTGGAGAGCTAACAAAGGCTTTTCTGAGTATTTCCCAAGGATGCATTTTTCCCCCCAATTTACTAGGAGAGTGTGCCTCTGCTTTTATTCTCCATTTCTTGTCCCCCCCCCCCATGTTTATTATTAGAGATTATAACTCATTCCAGACTCACAAACCCTCAAGTAGCCAAATGAAGGGCTGTTTGAGACGTTCATGTGTGTGGTGTGTATGTGTGCACCATACATGTGTGCATGTATGATATATGTGTGAAACCTAAAGAGCAACCTTGTGTGTTGTTGCTCAGGGACTGTCTACCTTTTCACAGGTCTCTCGTTGACCTAGAACTGGCCAGGTAAACTCGGCCATGTACCCAGTGAGCTCTGAGAATTCACTGGTATCCATCTTCCCAGCCTTACGATTATAAGACTGGGCCACTGTGCCCAGCTTTTCTACTTTTTCCACATAGGTTCTAGTGGCTGAACCTAGGACTTTTGCAAGGGAAATACTGTATTGACCGAAACATCTCTATAGCCATTGTATATTATACAAGTACATGTTTATCAGTTACTAATCTCGTTGCATATACTTGCATCTCTCTCTCTCTCTCTCTCTCTCTCTCTCTCTCTGTGTGTGTGTGTGTGTTACATTTGAAGGCTAGACATTAATGTTGGGTGTCTTGAGTGTTTTCTACTTTTGTTTTGAGACAGGGTCTCTCCCTGAACCTGCCTAGACTGGTTGGCCTGTGAGCCCCAAAGATTCTCCTGTCTCTACCTTCCCAGTGCTGGAATTACAAACCTTTGATACCAGACTTGGCTTTTTTTTTTAATGTAGGTGCTGGTGGGGATCTGAACTTAGGTCATCAGGCTTGTGTAGCTAGCAAGCACTTCACAGAGAGACCATCACCTCTGCTGCTCCTAGTAATCTTTTCTTTCAAAAGATCCTAAGACACAGCTGTAACATATTCCATTTCTTTTCGCAGCCCTACCTGATGCTAGATTGCTACAAGTCAATGGACATTATAAACCAATTAGACGGGTGCCAGTGAATAGTTATCCCTCCCAACCCAGAAACGTCGCAAGGATTTCTCTGCAGCCAATGAACAGAGTGACATGACAGATAGGTCATTTAACCCAGTATTTGTCCTAATAATATCACAGATAAAATGACATTTCTCCTCTAAAAAGGAAGGACATCATCCCTACTTAATTATAACACCATTATTATCTTAACAAAATGATTAGGGACTCCTTGGAATTCTTCAACACTAATTTTTCTCTCAAATTGCCCTGTTGTCCTAAATATCACGTATCATTAGCCTGTTTGAGCCAGGAGCCAGTCATGGTCCTGCACCAAGTTATTCTGTCTCAGGTCTCTTTTCAGTTTTCTCCCCCAGCCTCCACCTCCTTGAGTTGGTAAAGTGCTTCAGCAGCCTGACCTGTAACACTTGGTCTCGCTTTATTACATACTCTAATATCCCGAATTCCTCTAGAGCACTTGGTGTTGTAGATAGGGTCATTATACACACGGAGAGAGCCTACTATCAAAACTTGAATTTGTCATGAACTATTGAGAAAATGCCATCCACTAGTCAGCAGGTACTGGCTAGGTGTTATTTCTATGAACCAGGAGGTGCGTCCACTTAACTGTATCTAGTTCCCATTGACCCCATATCACCCATCTACCTTCTTAGCTTTGTGTGTTCTTGACTCAGAGTCAGAAAATTGGTTAAGGTCCCATCTAGCTGATGAGCTCAGTCACATGTCATAGTAACAGCAGTCTGTCTCTTCCTCCCCCTATCACCAAGCTTTTCCAAAAGGCTCTTAGCAAACTGTGTTCTTGGAGCCTCTGGATTGGAGATAGAGCCATGCGTAAAGAGGCTTCTATTCTTTTTTTATGATTTATTATATATATATATATATATATATATATATATATATATATATATATATGAGTACACTGTAGCTGTACAGATGGTTGTAAGCCTTCATGTGGTGGTTGGGAGTTGAATTTTTAGGACCTCTGCTCACTCCGATCTGCCTGCTAGCTTTGGTTGGTCCCGCTCGCTCCGGTCAACTCCACTCCCTCGGTCCCTGCTTACTTCAGCCCAGAGATTTATTTATTATTATACACAAGTACACTGTAGCTGACTTCAGACGCACCAGAAGAGGGCATCAGATCTCATTATGGGTGATTGTGAGCCACCATGTGGTTGCTAAGATTTGAACTCAGGACCTTCGGAAGAGCAGTCAGTGCTCTTACCCACTGAGCCATCTCTCCAGCCCGAGGCTTCTATTCTCAATCATCAAGTATGACTTTGCTGAGCAGGTTATTTCATGCCTGGGTTTATGTGCTTCGGGTTTCCCACATGTAGAAATGATTCACTTTCCTATGTAAGAACAAAATATATTCATTTATGTTAAAGTAAGATGTGTGCTGGTATAAGGCTGTTTTGTTCTGATTTGTTTTTAATTTTTTTTTAATATGAAGCAAGTAGATATGGCAGGTTTTTGTTGTTGTTGTTTTGTTTTGTTTTTCGAGACAGGATTTCTCTGTATAGCCCTGGCTGGCCTGGAACTCACTCTTTAGACCAGGCTGGCTTTGAACTCAGAAATCTGCCTGCCTCTGCCTCCCAAGTGCTGAGATTAAAGGCGTGTGTCACCACTGCCCGGCAATATAGCAGTATTGAAAGAAATTGGAAATTCAACACATACAGGTCGCCTACATTAAGAAAAAGAAATGCAGACCTGTAATCTCAGCTCTCAGGAATTGGAGGCTGGAAGGATCAGGAAATTAAGGTCATCTTTAGCAAGTTGAAGGCTAGCCTGGGCTATGTGTGTGAACAAAACCAACCAGTCAATGAATACATAAGAGAACTACACTGTTTGGCCTGGACTCAGAGCCAGGAATGTGTTGGTCCATTTTTTTGTGCTGACAACACAGTGACACAGGAGAATGCTGTATGGTGGCCCATTTGGGAGCAAGGAAGCAGTGTGATCTTGTGTGTAACACAGCAGAGATCACAACTCGGGTTCTCTGATATCAACTATCTCCCAGCCCAATTTCTAGATGTGTCTATTCAAGCAATATTATCTATTGTTTATACCTACACTGGCTCACTTACGAACCATTTCCATTCTTCTGATGTGTGAGCCTACAGAATTGAACTGATAGATTTAGGAAGCTTCTAATATTGACACATATTTAAAGAACAACTTAAGTCCAATTCATGGCTTATAAAAGTTCATTTACGAAACTCAATAGAGCAAGATTCCCTCATGTGCATTTTTTGAAATGGAGTGGTGTGAACGTGTAAGGTTCTTCCCCTTTCTTCTATTTTTGCTGTGTGGTTGGCACAGCCCCGGCCTTTTGAAGCAGCTGGGATATAAATATAAAATAGGGATGGAGGCCTATTAGTGGAGAACAGCTGGCTAAGCACGGCAAGGCTCTGGGCTCTGCAGGGCCAACCAACTAGCCCAGGCATGCTGGTTTCGGTCTGATTGACTCTCTGGCTTTCTGCTGAGCAGGCTTTAATGATTTAAAGGTTGGCAGAGCAAGCTGGGTCTCTTGTCAGGCACCCATCCATCTCTATTTGTAACCTACACAGTAATTAGAGCCAGAGTTTTTGTTGGAACCTCATCTTTGGCAGCATTTGAAGTGTGGTATTATACTATCTGCCTATTTCTAGACTATTTTTAAAGGTGCACATTATATGCTAGTAAAATGTTTAATATTTTTTCCATGGTTCAAAGTTAGTAAGTAGCTTCCTTGCCATTACATTAACAAGACAGCCGCCTAAGAGCAAGGTGAGCTCTCTAGCATTTACAATTTCTTTGGTAAATTCTGGAGGGACATCTGGTTGGTTTGTTTTTTGGAGGAGTTGCTTCTTACATTACATTTCTTATGACAGAAGGCTTTTTCCGGCTGTGTGTGTGTGTATGTGTGTGTGTGTGTGTGAAAGTTTACTTTTAACTCAAACTTAACAAATAGCATGAAAAAAAATCAAGAGAATTAGAACTCATCTGTATCAAGTAAAAACGTCTTCACATATATTCAGCTGACTGCCTAGTGTAACACACACTCACTGGACACTGTGCTCATGGCTGTGTGTCATCTTGCTCCTGCCCCCAGAAGTGATGACCATTTTCTTCAGTTCCATGAGCCACCAATCTTTTTGTAGAATATATCTATGTATCTATATATCTATAACATTGCTGAACATTTCTATAGCATTATTTTGTTTTCTAATATGTAGATACCATATGAATAAAATCTCAATGCGCTTCCATTTCTCTGCCCCACCCCCCAAGTCTGTTCCTCGGTTTTCTCTTTTGTAAAAATGGGGATAATGAGAACACCTACATCAGAAGGATGTTACAAGGATTAGTTAATGTGAGTCGGTGTTTAAAGCAGTTCTTATCTTCTGGCTAGTAATTGTCTAGATTTGCTGGAGCGTTCTGAGTCACGTAATTTTCCCAGAGGCTTGTTTGCCAAAATCCTTCCCATCACACCCCAGCCAAGTGTGTGCTTCATATAGAATTTCCCATCTGCTAGGTGTGGTGGCACACAGCTTTAATCCCAGCATTTGGGAAGCAGAGGCAGGTGGGTCCCTATGAGTCTGGTGCCAGTCTGCTCACAACAGTCAGGGCTACATAGCGTAGTAGTTCTCAAACTGTGGGTTGTGACCCCTCTTGCGGGGGGGGGGTGTCAAACAATTCTGACATATCAGATATTTATGTTATGATTCATAACAGCAGCAAAATTACAGTTATGGAACAGCAATGAAAATAATTTTGTGGCTGGGCATACGTAAGGAACTGTGTTAAAGAGTTGAAGCATTAGGATGCTTGACACAGAGAGATACAAACTCACTCAACCAAACAAAGAAAAGCATTTCTCATTTTATCACATGGTACCACCATTAGTGAACGTAAGATGATTTCTTCCCCCACTGTGTCCCTGCCATTCTAGTTCCACATTCTAGAATGCTCTTCCCTCTTTTTTCTTCTGCTCCTCTTCAAAGATCAGGGTTCAAGCTCTTGTCTACTGAGACACGTATCCAACTGTATGAGTTACTTTCTACTGTTATAATAAAACATAAAAGACCAAGGCACCTTCCAGAAGGAAGGGTTTATTTTGGGCTTATGGCTCCAGTGGGTAAGAGTCCATGACGGCTAGTAGCCAACAGGTGGCAGAAGGCTTGGCAGCTAGAGATGAAAACTGCAAACTGAGTGCTCACATCCCAAACAACAGCTAGGAGGCCCAGAAAGCACACTCATGGTGGTTTGAGTCTTTTTAAACTTCAAAGCCCACCCTAGTGACATAGTTTCTCCAGAAAGGCTACACCTCCTACTCCTTCCCCAAACAGTCACCAGCTGGGAACTAAGTGTTGAAGTGCTTCAGACTTATGGGGGACATATTAATTAAACCACTACACTAGCCTCCTGGAGCAGGTCAAATTCAGTGTCTTGCATTTAGCACAAATGTGTTTCTCTCTCTCTCTCTCTCTCTCTCTCTCTCTCTCTCTATATATATATATATATATACACACACATATATATACATTTATATATACATATATTATATATGTGTGTGTGTGTGTGTGTGTGTGTGTGTACACACACACATACAAAGAGGGGGTGGGGTCTCACTGTGCAGCTCTCCTGTTTTGGAACTTGCTGTGTAGCTCACAGACATTCTTCTACCTCTCTCTCCTGAGTGCTGGAATTAGAGGCATGCACCATCACACCCAGCTGCAGCTTTATATTTAATTGTGTGATTGTTTGATTAATATTTGCCTCTCCCATCACAATGTAAGCTCCTGAGACCAGGACAGTTTACTTTTAAAAAAAAATTATCATAATATTTCTAATATCAAGTTCTGGTGTTAAATTACACTGTAGTTACTTTCTTTAAAGGACGTGTTGAATGGATTGGAGGATTAGTCTTTATTCATGTGTGGCTTGAATCAATCCATGTTTCACATGTCATTTAATTATAAGAGTCACACATAGTTTTTGCTATAAGGACCAATGAAGAGATATAGAAATAAGTGAACTTATTTCCAGAGGGATGCCAAAGGCTCCGAGACTTCTGGGTTATTTGAACTCATTAGATACTCTCCCCTGAGTCAGGTCAATTCTTACGACTGTTAGTTTTCTCTTCGCTGGATGATGAAACTAGCCTGAGCTATTTGAAATTGCAGAGGCAGGTGGGAGGGTCAGGCCTCTGCTCACTGGTTTATAGCTGAGAACTGTAATTGGCTGGGGCACCGGAAGTGACGTCACAGCAGCGGAGCACAACAAAGGACCAGTAGGAAACACATGTTCTCTGTTCCCACCTGTGAAAACCAGAGCTCTCCTGAGGTGCAGGGTTCAGGGAAGTGGGAAACAGATGGTCCTTTACTGGGAGCCTGATAGCATTGTTTGCGTCAACCCCCTCCCACCAGCAGGAAGTATTCCTTGGGGAACTGGGAGGGAGGCTTTCAGTAGCTAGCCAAGAGCTGGAAGAAGGGGCTTATAGTGACTATTTACACTGTTTTTCTTATAGTACAGCCCTTAAAGTATCTCCATTGTCTTTGTGCTGCTGTTCCTGCCAGGGTTCCCAAGAAGCCAGGAGCTGAGCCCCACGGGGCATGTGCATGCTTGTGAGGTTGTATGCAGGTGTTAGGGAAGCACACTTTAGAGGGGTCTAGAGCACCGGGCATGATCAAAGCTAAAAGTAATCTCTACTCCTGTATCCTCTTTTGCTTTTTAAATGTGCCCTGAAGTCCCAAGACTTACCTGAGTGGCCACAGCTGCCCTGTAAGTTTCTGGATTAAAGCCCAACAATCAAGACTGTCAACAGCCAGCTTTGTGGTACCAAGAATCAAGACCGACCTTCATCCTCCAGGAGGTCCCTGGGTGGGTGGGATGCGAAGAGTCCTGCATCCATGAGAGAATATTGCCATGCCCATCCCACAGGCACAGAGTTAGAGGCTACTAGCAAGAGGTAAAGGTGTGAGGGGTTTGATCTTTCCCCCAGCGCCTTTCCTCTGGATTCAACGTGTGTGTGTGTGTGTGTGTGTGTGTGTGTGTGTGTGTGTGTAAGTCTGTGTGTGTCCCTCCTGGAGTGCCAATGCAGAATCCAAGGTATAGAGTGATGTTCTTCTAGGCACAAAGGAAATAGAGATTTGCATGGATCTGAGGTCTGCAGGGAGACAGCTCTTGCTTTTGATTTGACTGAGATTTTGAAATAGCTCATAAATAGGACAATATCTAAGTGACGGTGTCTACCCAGCCAAAGCCGTGTCCTAGAATCTTATGACCAAAGTCCCAAGCATCACCCAGTTAGGACAGCACATCCCTGTTCTGTATTTGTCCCCAGATGCCACGTGCATTTCTCTTGTCTCTTAAATGGAATATGTTCGTGGCCCATCTTCCTCTCTTTCCCATCCCTATCAAATAGTCTCTCCACAGGTGATCACATCCAGTCCCACAGAGATCAGCATTTATTCAGTATACTCTGTGGTTTATCGTTCCACTCCGAGGCAGTAGTGGACACACCTCTAGTCTGAGTCTTTTAGACATCTTCTCGACATGTTTGTGCAATGAATGCACCTTGCTCTCAGGCCTGGTTGCTCCTTTTCTGTTGTTCCTTATTTGGAACTGACAACCCCACTCACAAACCCATGACACCATGGTGGGAAGACTGAGGGCACGACACTCCACCAGCTCACAGGCCTGCATGACTGGGTTTCCAGATGGCATGTGTGGGTAGCATACACTGTAATCCCAGCACTTGAGGGGTTGAGTCAGGAGGACTGTGAGTATGAGCCCACCTTGGGCTACATAGTGAGATCCTGCCTCCACATCTGTCCTGCCTAAGACAACACTTCTATAGTTCTGTTTATGTTAGAGTAAAGCCAAACTGCTCCTTTTACAACCTTTGGCTTCCTTCCCGCTATAGTGTGCTGCCTAAACTTCTAGTTGCTCACAGCCCTGAGATGGTCCATTCCCACAGGCTCCTTTCCCCTAAGTCCAGAACTAATCTCCCCACCTGTCTGTCTCCATACATCTCACTTATAAAGACTTAAGTAGCATCTTTCCTCTCCCAGACCTCTGAGCTGGTCCTCCCATGTATCTCCCATGTATGACACCAACAGCTTAAGTTACTTCTCCAAAGTGGGACCTGGGCGACTGTGTATCTTTACTCTGGGAGAGTCAGTCTTTCAGTATATGAGAAATGTAAGCATAGTTTGATAGATTAAAGACGGAAGGGCATATTCTCAAAGGTTTTCTGGATATGGGAGTAGGAATCTCAGGGTTTTAAGGTATTACAGTATATTCATGAGACTTACAGAAAGGACAAATCCAGAAGGTCTGAGTCATGGATCTGAACACATTCTCCTAAATAGCTGATTTCTTATTACTTCCAGCCACCACATTTCAACCTTGCTGTAAAGAGCAGACCGGCTAGCTGCTGTTCAGACATGGATATCTGACAAGACCCTGGGCAGAGGTTCCGAGTTTAAGGAAAATAAGGCAGAGAGCTCAGTAACAACGAGTCAAAGCTGACGATGTCCCTGCATGTTTCCATCTCTGCTCTCCACTGCAGCATGGTGCAAACCCGAAGTTCACCATGGGGCTTAACTAAGAAGCTGCCATTTGTGCTGAGAGGAGGAAGGTAACCACAGTGGAGGTAGCAAGCCGGGGAGGGTGGGGTAGGCCCAGGATGTCCCAGTGCTCCAAGAGAAGGAACTGCAAAGACAGGTAGGATGCTGGCTGACCCTCCCCTGTTCCTGACTGCAATTGCTTGGTGCTTTAGCTGCCAACAGATTAATGAGATTCTATCTATCTATCTATCTATCTATCTATCTATCTATCTATCTATCTATCTATCTACACAACAACACTCCACAGGGAAAAGGAACGTTGGATGGAAGGCTAAACAACCAATTCCCACCTAGGAAGTTTAGCCTCTGTGTTAGACAAAATGCCGTGAGCTAATGAGTTAATCTTTTTGACTCAGGGGTAGGGTTTTTCTCTTCAAACATTTAGAGTTCTTTATGCTATTTTAAGAATTTCAAAAGTTCTTTCAAGAACCAGGGTTTGGTCTAAAGTGACTCAGAAGAGATAGAGGCAGGTTGTGGGGGAGGAAAGGGTCTTATAGTGAGGAAAGAGTGTTATAGTTTTCAAATGTCAGCATGTGACATGAATTAAGAGGTGGCTTCTTCTTTTTTTTTAACATTTGAGAGCTATGCTCTAAGGGGAAAAAAAACCCTCTAACAATTACCAGACAGTTAAAGCAAAATTAATCTAATTACTAAGTGTTATGTGGACATTTAAAAACAATTTGTCCTTACAAATTACATTTCTATAATTTTCTTATACAGAAATCTTAGGATTATAGAATTCAATTGATTAAAATTGTGGGTAGATCTGGATGGAGATGGTTCTTTTCCATGAAGTTTTGACTTTAAATGTGGTTGTTCTCCTGTTACTAAGTGGCCAGGCCCATAAGCTTCCACCTCAGCTTCTCTGCAGTCCAAAAGAATCGGAAACAGAAATTAGAAAAGAGAAGTGGATGACTGGATGCTTTGGTCAAGTCAAGGAAAGAAAGGGTCTATTTTTTTCTCCCATGTGCCTGTGAGAGTTTTACAATGTATAGAGACCTATGGATGTAGCCAGCAGATTTGCAGACTCAGCTGGAAGACTCCTTACTGCTCCTTTCCTGGGACTGCCTCCCCTGCTCCATTCTTAGCTATGGAGGGGCAAAGACGTCTCTCTTTAGAATTAGAGTACTCAGCCCATTATCAAAGCACGAGATCATAACTTTCTCATGTGTATTAAAGTTAGAGGAAGTTGGTTTTGAACTAATTAGAAAGTCACAACATATTCTGTAGCATTCATAGCTTCTTTTAAATCAAACTCACATTTAGAAATCGATGCATATCCGGGCCCAGCAACAGCACAACTATCAGAATAGCATTTTTTTCTTTGTTGTTTGTGGCAATAGAGATTTGATATATAGCCTAGAGTGCCTTCTACAGGGCCCAACCAGCCTTGAACTCACAATGATCCCCCTGTCTCAGCCTCCTGAATCCTGGGATTATAGGTATTTGCAACTAGGCTTGACTATTAAAGAATTTAGGAACAGATTAGGTGATTACATCAACGGTGGGGTATCCTTCTATTTAAGGTTCTACAGCCTGTATCCACAGGTGAGTGTGTCAACAGGAAGTTGACATGGCAGCTTTTCCTCATCATAAGAGAAAAGAAATCGTGGCTGGCCTTCTCAGCTCCAGAGAGGTAGCATTGGATATCTTGGGTTCAAAGACCTCAGCCACTTCACTGTGTGAGTTTGGCAAAGTTACTTAATTTTTTTTTTTTTCTTTCTATGCCTCAGTTTCTTGTCAGCAACTGGGGAATAATTACCCTCTTCTTTGTAGGCTTGTTGGCTAATTAAATCAATTCATAGGATGTTTAATGGCAGTTTACTCTAAATTCAACCAGGCATTTTTTTCAGTGAGGCCAACACTATTTAGACAAAATATCTCTTCTTTGTGACTTAGTATAAAATTATCAGAAGCAAGTAGCTGGCATGCAGATAAGACTGGGGAGTTGTTTTAAAGAACACATTCTATTCAGGTGGCCTGGCAGGCCACTGTAAACATCAGGATATTTAAGTAGGAAGTCAGAGCCCATTGTGGTCCACCAAATGGATGTCTAGTCAGTGTAACAGAGCCACAGATTGCTATCAGCACAACAGAGCCGCCTCCTGTTCCTTTCGGCCGATCATTTCCTCTATTGAGTTGAATGTAAGAACCACCCACTGGGCGTGGGTCTCAGCATTATAGGTTTTTAGGTCAAACCAAAACCCTGGGGAATGCCCGAGAAAGCCAAGCAAATAGTTACATCTGCTCAGACCGGATGACATAGAGCGACTCTGTTGTGTGTAGCCGACTCCACACTTGAGTGACATTCCCCGCTGGAGCACTGGAGGAAGCCAGGAGCATGTGTGATCTGGTGAAGAACTTGGTTCAGAAGTTGCTAAAGATTTTATAGAGGCTGAGGGCTCTGCGTGAGGCCTTGGTTCTTCCTAAAAGGCTGAGCTGTGGGCCCTGTCGGGTGGCCTTCATCATAATCTTCACATAGCCTGCCATGGATGAGATACAGGAACCTCTAGCCTTGACTGTGCATCTTCTTGCCGACACTGGGAACGGTTTGCTTCTGCAGCAGGCTCTGGACCAACTACTAGAATGTATCTGCCCAGAGGTGCGTCTCTTCCTGGTGTCTGAACGTGCCAGGCCAGTGAACTACCATGAAAAGTACCACCCGCGGAGGGCCCGCTTCCCAGGAATGTCTGTTTTGCTCTTCCTTCAGGAAAGCCTGGGACAAGAACGGTTGTTTCGAGTCTTGGACTTCCTACGGCGTTCACCCTGGCAGGGTTTCCCTACCCAGCATGCACAGGGGAGGTCTTGTTCTTATCTCCCTGCCAATCAGGAATTCTACAGTCTGCACAACCAGATGCCAGTGTGGGGCATGAGGCCAGTGAATTGTGGCACTGATATCCTCAGGGTGACTCTGTACTGCAGTTTTGATAACTATGAAGATGCCATCAGACTCTATGAGATGCTTCTACAGAGAGACGCCACTGTGCAAAAGAGCGACTTCTGTTTCTTTGTCCTCTATGCCACCGAGGGCTTCAGCCTGCAGCTCTCTCTGAAGCAGCTGCCCCTGGGAATGTCAGTAGACCCCAAGGAGTCTTCTGTGCTGCAGTTCAGGGTTCAAGAGATTGGGCAGCTGGTGCCTCTTCTACCCAATCCGTGTGTTCCCATCAGCAGCGCGAGGTGGCAGACTCAGGACTATGATGGCAATAAGATTCTGCTGCAGGTATTTCATTTCGTTCATTTCTGGGGTGTACCAGGTTTAGTAGGGTCAGATCCAGGATCCTGGGAGCTCAAACAAGCTAGACTTGGCCGTCCATCTACAGCAGGCCAATTAAAATGACGAATAGTAGAGGAAGACAGAGAAAGAATTCAAAGTGGCTACATTGAACAAGTGAAATCACCCTCCTGTCGCCACTCCCCTCCCCCATGAAGTTTAAGTTTAAATAGAGGGCAAGAAATATGCCTAAGCAGTCCTGGTCAGGGTGTGGTCCCAACCATAATCCATCCATTGTCTCAGCCCCAGCTTCTCCTGCAGGACAGCCAGGCAAGTTTGTCAAGACCGAGTCAAATCTCTGGGAGTCACCCCCTACCCCACCCCCACCCCCCACCCCCTAGCTGGCCTCAGGGTCCCAGCTTTACCATCTGGGCAACATGAGATTCCTGAGGAAATTCAAGTTTCTTGGAAGCCACTTCGCCATTAGTCTGAGAGCTAAAGGAAGGGGCACAAGTATTTCTTTAAAATAGCCTCATTCCTGTCAGGACATGGAAAGGTGTGGTGTTATTATCTGGATGGACCTTGGAGCTGATTTAGTCAGAGGTTTTCCAACCTGATTGCATACTAAGAAACTAGGGAGATTTTAAACTTGCCCACCCATGCCAAGAAGCATCCCAGGTTCATTAGACCAGCAAGTTTGGGGAGACCCAAAGCCTTTCTAAAGAACAAACAAACAAATAAAAAAACCCAAAACAACAACAACAACAACAAAAGAAAAAAACAACAACTCATTGTGAGAAGCAAATCAAATGCTGCAGTTGACTGTCATAGACTTCAAACTATACAGGCACTGCCTATGACAGATGAGAAATATCTGATTTGTGTGATCTTATAGATGAAAAACCCAAGACTCTGATGGTACTTCTTCCCCTGAATGCCCTTACCAAGCCTGTCACCCATCCATATACACTGCCCACTCAGAGTCAGTAAAAATTTGGAGCATTTTGCCAGAGTTGTAACATGTCACTGGGGTTGTGGAGGTCTCCTGTTGTGGTTCTTAGTCTTGTTAATAAAAGAATTAAAGAACAGACTCAAATGGAGACTCAAAGACAAATTTCTTGGAGAGGGGGAGGAAGAGGGAGAGGAAGGGGAAAAGAAGGAGGAGGAGAAAGAGAAGGAGGAAGAAGAGGAAAAAGAGGAGGAGAAAGAGGAGGAGGAAGAGGTGGAGGAGGAGAAGGAGAAGGAGAAGGAGGAGGAGGAGGAGGAGGAGGAGGAGGACAAGAAGAAGAAGAAGAAGAAGAAGAAGAAGAAGAAGAAGAAGAAGAAGAAGAAGAAGAAGTAGTAGTAGTAGTAGTAGTAGTAGTAGTAGTAGTAGTAGTAGTATCGGCAGCTGAAGAAGCAACAGCAGCTTAGGGCAGGCAAGCTATAAATCTCAGCAACTGCCCAGAGGAGGGAGACAGAGAAGAAAAGGAGAAAAATCATACCCTTTGACTTAAGTGTGCATGGAGAACAGCCATGTGACAGGGAGGGGGCTTTAGAAAAGGAGTAAAGCCAGAGTGTGTGCAAGCACCCTGAGGAAAGGGATAGAAAGAATAGGGAATGTTCCACCTAAGAAGAACAGCCTGGTCTGTGAGGTACCCTGGGTCAACACACTGGCAGCAGTGTCAGGAGCTCTTTTCACAGACCTAACGTTGGGAATGTTAGGTTTTCAGTACTACTAGCTTCATCTTTGCAGCATTTTCTGCTACTGTTCAATTTAAGCACAAATCAAGTACAGCGCCCAAAATGGCTTCTAAAGAAAATTTGAAAACCACCCTTTACAGCCACCTTACCAATGCTGAACATAGCCAAGTGTTTACCTAATCATGATGGCTGCCATGTACTGTCCCTTACAGCGTATGATGTGGCAGCTAAGCTTTGACACTTAGTAGCTGTTGTGACCTTAGCTCAATGAAGGTGATACTGGCATCTTCCTGTACTAAGGTTGTTGATTGGCACGAAATGACATAACACTTACAATTGCACATCATTATATTTTAGCTGCTGTTGTGCATCTTATGCACTGTACTATGATTTTCAAATCATTAATTTTATTTAATCCTTATAACAACCTCTGGAATCACTATCATCCTTGTCAACAGATGAGAAGATTGAGGCACAGCTGTTTGTCCAAGATACAGCTAGGATTTGTCTCTTAGCTCTTAATGTCTGTTTGACTGATGGTGGCGTCACAAAGGTGGGGCATAGGGGATGGGCAGTGTGTTGGCAGTCTATGGGCTCGTAAATGTAGACGAGCTAAATAGCCATCAAAGCAATATCTCATGGTGTCTGTCCTTGAGAAATGATCAGCACCCACTTCCCTTAAGGCCTAGTGTATGCAATAACATTAACTAAAACAATTGTCGCTTTCATTAATAAAACATAAATTATATGTATTCTATCATAAATAATTCCTAAGTTCTTTTCTCTTTTTCCTGTGAGTAAAATGCAGGACATATTTATTGAGCAAAAGTGAAAGCTCCAAAAAGCTGGGAAGGGACCCCCCAGACCTGTTGTCAGATGTATTACTGGGGAATCCGGGCTTCTTTTGTGGGTTCTTTGTCTTACAGAGAAAAGAATTTAGAAACTGACCCAGTTCAGAGTGATGTCTCTGCTGGTAAAGGTGGTTGTGCCAAGCCCAAGGACCTGAGTTCAAACTCTAGGACTCAGTAGTGGAAGGTGAGAAGCAGCTCCCACAGAATTGTCCTCTGACCTCCACGCATACACTTTGGTCACCAAGCAACTGCCTCGTTTATTACTTCATGCTTAGGAAAGATGGAGAGGCATTCTTTCTTTCAGAGGCTTCATGCACAACTCCCCAGTTTCCAGGCCATCTGAACTTTCACATTTAGTTCTGGTTAATCTCCAGAACTTAAAATAAGCATAGCTGGCATACAGCAGGGAGCACGTCCTCATTTGCTCCTACTCTGAAGGCTAAGTGATGCTTAACTGGGAGACTCCACTATACAATTAGTTACTTTGGGAAGTTGAGTCAAATTTGGGGAGACTGGTGACATTTTTTGGGGAAAGGAAATCCAGGCAGGAATATGAGAATAACCCCGTTGTCAAAGGATGATTCAGGAGTCTCAACACCGATTCAGTAGGGACTCAGCATGTGTCCTTCATTCTTGTGGCCTCCCTTGGACTCTGATTTTGTGCACACGGTCACTACCCCAAAACCCTGGGTTTTGGTCACTTCTTCCTGACTGTTTTTTATCTATGACTCTACATTTTTTTTTCAAACAAAATAAGGAATTGTTTTCTAGAAAATTCTATTGCCATTTCTTGTCCTAAAAATATTTGAATAAAAAGTTCAAAAGACTAGACTATGCTATGCTGTAGAAGTTGTCACGTTATAGCTACAGAACAGCCATTGTTTCTCTTAGAATGAAGTGGGATTTTTAGAAGGCAAAACCCAGTGTAAACTTTCTTGGGATCAATGTTAGGACAATAGGGACAGATAATGAATGCTCTGGCTTTTGTAACTAAGTGGTCTGGGCCTTCAATAGCATACTTAGAACCAAGCTCTCTATCCTCACTAAGCTGAATTCATTATTCCTTTTCCCTACCAGTGCTGGGCAAACTGCACTCTGTTCTGTCTTCCTGAATTTACCCCTTCAAGGCATTTCATATAAGAGGAATTACACAATATTATTTCTCTAGAAATAAGCAACTCATTTGCAGGCTTTCTTTCTTCATATCTGCATCTCTAACCCATAGTCACACAGACTTTATTATCCTCTCTTCTTTGTTTTCTTGTGTTTCCATTCACCATCCCTATACCTGACTCACCTCAATGATACATTTTCTCTCATATCTGCACTCACTAGGTACCTGGGTTATGCTGGGCTTAGCAGGTGTGGCTCAGGGTATTGGCTGCTATAGAATAGCAGCTTAGCATCAGAGGTTTGTCAGTGGATTAAGGAGGTTTTAAGAACACAGCTAATTGGGAAAGGTTTTCCACTCTACTTGAGAGTCTTTCCTCATCTATTTAGTTTGATTCTACCATTCTCTCCTTTGTGAAAAGCCACCCGTCAATGAGAGATGGCGCTGTTTACCTTCACAGATACCAGCCTGCTCCGCAATAGCTGAATCTTCTCTGATGCATTTTCTCATGTTTTTCAAGTTGAAACTTGTAAGTGCGTGATGGGCGTTCTCCCTGTTCATCATAGCTGCTGATGTTTTCTGAACTTGGGAAAACCTTGCTCTCAGTCTGTGCTCAATTTCTTAGAAAGATGAGCTCCCAGTGATCATGTTTCCAATAAATGCATTTCCATTTGTCTTTTTAGCAAGAGAAGACTTATTTCCCCTCCAGGGATTTGCCCCAACCACTCCAAATTATGTTTCTTTTGGAAATTTCTAGTTTCAACCAACCACGTTACATTTCTAGATTGACAAGGGTTTTTTTTCCCCCTCTCTTTTGTTCCCCCCTCTAGCTTAGGAAGATTACAGAAACATCAATCTATATGGGGAAAAAAAAGAAAAAGATATTCCCTTCACATTCCCTTTTCTTTTTCTTTTTCTTTTTCTTTTTTTTTTTTTTTGTACATGCTCAGCTTATGCAACCACTATGTTACATGCCCCAGGCTTGAATTTTCTTACTACAGCTTCATGGGGTAACTAAATGGTAGCCAGAAACTTGATCTATAGAAGTTAATTTTTATTCACTTCTCTTTGAAAACAAACAAACAGAAACAAACAAACAAACAAACAAACAACCATTGTATTCTGTTAAGTGCTAAGTTTTACCTGTTTAACAAGAACTGAGTTCTGGTTATACAAGAATTTAACACGCTGGAGGCAAAGTGCTAAGCTCTAGAGTCATTATCGTGAAGATATTTATGGTACCTGGGCGGAGTCCAGGAGCAGATGCAGAGAAGGCAGACATATAAGCCAGCATACAACAGAATGGCAAGTACCAAGGTCTGCAAAAGCAAACAGCAGTATTAGTGACAGTGGCACAACCATGACATATGTGACATTCCCACAGGTGCTGCTATCCTTTCAGCTTCATGACAATCCTGGGGTGTTAGCACTTATTATCTTCTCTTACAGGTGAGTAATCTGAGGCCTAGAAACATTAAGCAATTTGTCTAAAGTTCCACAGCTGATCAGTGGCAAAGTCGGTATGTAGGGCTGCCTGATGCTAATGCTGTGACATTGAGAAGACCTTCATGAAGAGGCAATGTCTCTACTTGGAGGTGACAGCGATTAGTGTTTCCAGGAAAAAGACTCTAAAGAATCCCTTCTAGACAGCATGGACAATAGATGAACTCAAGCAATGGGAGCGAGCAAGTTATGCGTAAGGGGTCGAAAGAGTTCAAAGGGAGAAAGGGATGGAGCCTCAGCTGTAGGGACTTTTTACTGCAGATGGTGAAGGGCAAGACAGGCTAATCAGAGGGATCCTGCTTTGTCTTGAGACTAACAGGAAGACATTATAGGACGCTGAGAGCTCCCCAGGGAGCAGAGCTGAGAGTGGACTGGTGGGAGGTGATTGGGGACATGGGGACTTAGATGGTTGTTTAGATGTCAGATGAGACGTACTAAGCTTTAAGGCTAATGGTAGTGAAGGGAGGGAGGGAGAGCCATGGGACTGTTAGGAGGCAGAGTCCATAGTGACTGCTGTACCGACAGCATGTAAAAGGGGCAGGGGAAGCTCTGGCTTGGGTAGCACAGTGGTCATCAGGGAAACAAAGAGGCAGAACAGAGTTGCTGTGAAGGGTGAGATGGATTCAGTGGTATAGGTATGTTGAATTAAATATTTAATTAATAAGTCTCAGGGTCAGGTTAGTGCTACCCACGCCAATGGTTTATGTTCCCAAATGAAAGACACAGGAGGTCATAAGAGGGGGGTTAGTAGAAAAGATACAGGTAGCTAACAAATTTTAGAAACATGCTTGAAGAGCATAAGGAGCAAGCTACAGGAAGAGAGAGATGGCAGGAGGCATGAGAAACCCTATTACTATCTCAAAGGAGTGGGGAGCAGAGAAGGGGAGGAGAGGGAGTGAAGAGAAAAAATGGTTGAGAAACTAGAGTGTCTATCAACTGATAGGGATGAGAAGGCAGAGGATAATGGAGTTCACAGCCTAGAGAAGGGCTGGTGACTTCTCCATGAGCAGGATGTATGGAGTCATGGTTAGTTTGATGTCAGAAAGTTGCAAGCTGTAATTAAGGATGGTGTCACTGAGACAGTGAGACCTCCTGGTGAGACAGCAGTGGACAGTAAAGGGAGGTTGTGCCTCTAAAGCTTTCAGGATCATTTCATGGGTTCAGACCAGAGAAGGGTGACCAGGGAAACAGGACAGGAAGATGGAGTGCAGGCGGTAAAGCTGGAAGCCACAGCCTCCTCTGCACCAGTGTTCAGAGCCATGTGCTTTTCTATACCTTGGGCCCAAGTTGAGAAACATGAATGTGTGACTCCAATCCAAGGCTGGGAATATTTGGTGGAAGAATGGAAAAAAAAAAAATGGTGGTGGAGAGAGATTGGCAAGGAAGTGGTCAAACCAGTAAGTCTTAGCCTTAAATTGGCTGTAGGAAGACACAAGGCAGAAATCTGGGGACAACTTAAATTTGGTGTTTCAAAGGCAGAGCATTTTATAGGAGAGAAAATCCACTGGAGGGCCCAAGGAGCTAGGGAACCAGAACTGAACGGAGAGCATATTGGGCTGGTTCAGAAGGACCCAATGGATCTGGAGGCCCAGGAGACTCCTGCATAGACATAGCTATGGCTTCAAGACGAATTTCATTCAAATTTGAAATGAGTCTATTTGGTAAGGGGAAGTAGAATTCTCTTTTTTAATTTTCAAGGCCTTTATTTACTTATTTATTTATTATTCATTTCTTATAAGATAAACGATTGAAAGACAAAGAGGAAGGGGGGTAGTGCTCGCACACACGCCATTTAGGATAGGTCTGTGGAGATCAGGGACTCATTCTTTCCTTTCTGGGTTCTGGGTATCAAACTCAGAGCATCTGGCCTGACAGGATCTACCGCTACCTGTTGAGCCATCTTACTGGCTTTTGTTCTTGGTCTCTTTCTTTCTTTTGTATACATTTTCTAAGTGCATATTCATTGCACATAGTGATGAGTTTCACAACGACACATCCATACAAGTATATTATGTACTGTGATCATATGCATCCTCTCCTTTCTCCATATGCTTGCCATTCCCATTAATTCCTATTAATGTTCCCATAAAATCTCACTTCTATTTTCATGTTGTATTTACTTATACAATGTGCTGGTTAGTTGTAACTGTCAACTTGACATAACTTACAATTACAAAGGATGAGAACCTTAATGAGGTATTATTTACATCACGATAACCTGTGGCCTTGTTTGTGGAGTTGTCTAGATTGTTAATTGATATAGGAAGACCTAGCCTGTGGTGGGTGGCACCATTCCCTAGGCATGGAGTCTGAACAATAGAAGAAAGTTAGCTGAGAACATAGCAAACAATTAAGAAAATAGGGTTGAGTGCATTTATTTCATTATGCTCATCACTATGGATGTGATGTGATCACTACTTAAATTCCTGACTTGACTTCCCTCAATGATGAGTTAACCTGGAATTTTAAGTTAGATAAATACTTTCTTCTATAAGCTGCTTTCTGTCAAGATTTGAGCACAACAACAGAAATGATACTAGAACATATGATATTATATATATATCATAATATATGAGATTATAATATATAATATATTATCTAATGCATATCTAATTGATACCTAGTACCTAAAATAAATATATATCACAATAAAAATTATAATATCTGGTATATATACATATACATATATATACATACACACACACACATATATATGTATATATATATATGTGTATATATATATATGTATATATATATATATACATACACACACACACACACACACACACACACACACACACACACACACACACACACATATATATATATTAATCCAGGATCCACAAATGAGAGAATGCATGATATATGTCTCTTTGAGTTTGATTTACTTTCTTTGGTATGATAATTCTGATTCAGTTCATTTTCTGCAAACGGCTCGTGAGAACTCCATTGTGAGCATATGTGTCACATTTTCTGTGTCCATTCGTCTAATGGGCACAGGCTGATCCTGTAAATTGACTTCGGTAAGCTGAGTGGTGGTAGCCACACCTTTAATCCTAGCACTTGGGAGGCAGAGGCAGGTGGAACTCTGAGTTCAAAGCCAGCCTGGTCTACAGAATGAGTCCCAGGACAGCCAGGCCTGAACAGAGAAACAGTTTCAAAAGGCAAAACCCAAAAGACAACAAACAAACAAACAAACAAACAACAACAAGTACAATAACAAAACAGCTGTTGTAAAAAGTGCTGCAACAGACATGGAGTTTCGTGTATGCTTCTGGGATACCACTCTGGGATATGTATCTAAAGAATCCTAAGCTAACACACCAGACACTTCTCTTTCTGACAGCAGTTGCTAGAAACTGAAATGGGCCTGCGGAGTCAAACGTAAGGAGTTGTTTCTCCACACTGGGTAGTCAGTCTCACGTTATTCCTGAATGATTTCTGAGCAGGAATAAGACCATGCCAGTTTCTATTCCTCGAAGAAAAAGGATGTCTTTCAGGCCAAATATGCAGATAAAAAATAATGTTCAAAGATCCTGCAAGAGGTAGAGATGGTATCTGGGCTCTTTGCAGACTCGAGGGAATTCTCCAGTGGAATGGTAGATATACATAGTAGGTTTTGCCATAAATTTCTGAAAGGATACACAGAATGGTTTTCTTTAAAGAGTGGTAATTTGGATTATTTTAAGATTTGGTAAGGTAGGAGACCTTAAGGTTTATTTTACACACTTTTACAATTACATCATTTTTATATTATTTTATAGGATGAATTATATGACTTTTATTCGGATTGAGTATTTAATACAAAATTCTGAAGCTGGAAATGCTTCCTATTCTGAAACTGTTGACCTTCAGCGCGACGTCACAGAACGGGGCAGTTACATCAACAACGTGCAAAATTACCTTAAAGCCATGTGTACAAGATACATGTGAAACATAAATGAGTTTTGTCTTTAGATTTTAGACCCATCCCAAGATATCTCATTATGTGTATGCAGAAAGTCTGAAAAAAATGAAAAAAAATATTTCTGATTCTAGCATTTTGGGTAAGAACTATCCAACCTGTAATAAGATATTTTTTATGGAAAACAAGCAGATGAAAGAGAAGGACAGAGAGGGGCAAGAGGAGGGAGAGAAGAGGGACGGAAAGGAGGAAGGGAAACAGAATAAAGAGAAAGCTTTAGTGAGAAGCAGGTGTATCAGCTGTCCACAGACAACTACCCAGACACAGCTCTTCGAAGTCCATGGAAGTGGCTTCCAGATTTGCTTATATGTTTAAAGACACACTAGGGAAATGTGAACATTTTTAGTACTCATGCTACATCCTCATCTGGATGCATCTGGATTTCAGAGGTGGGGCACTACAGTTGTTTAAATGATCCCCAGGTGATTACAGTGTGGAGCAATGCTTGAAGACAGAAGTGTCTCCCGTGGGCTTACCAACGGGCACACATCAAGTTGCAGCCAACATCCACCCAACAGCGGCCCTTCAGTGCCGGCAGCAACTGATACAGGCAAGAGCAACATGCTCAGATGAGCTCCATTTTGGAATCTCATTGGTGGATTGAAGTTGGACATCTAGATGTGTCCAGGTCTCTAGTGAATTGATTTGGCCCATGGATGGCATATAGAGATTCCAGAGTTGTGGTTTCTAATATATATTTCTTAAAATCCTACAGACCTGGAAGTGGGAATGAGAACTGAGGAAGATCCAGCAGTCAGGGGTTAGCCCTGTGCTATAGCTCCTAAGCTTCTTTAGTAAGATGCTTCATGTTTTGGGTTGCAGGTAAAGAATTTTAGAATAAAGACTTTGTTGGAGGGAGAGAGGAGTGGAGAGAGAGAGAGAGAGATAGGGAGAGGGAGAGGGAGAGAGAAAGAGAATGAATGAGAATCATTGATCTAAAGACAGGAGAGATTGGACAATTATAGGCCAGGAACTAAGAATAGATTTCCATTTTTAAATGATTGGAAAAGAGACATGAAACATGAAAATGACACAAAATTCACATTCCACAAATAGAAACGTATTGAAACACAGCCACACCGTTTATTTGTGGCTTGTCTCTGGCAGCTCTGCCGAGCCAAGTATCTGGGCTGCTATCTACACATTGAGACAGTCACTACATGACCCTTTCACGGGACATATTTGAAACTTCTAAAAGAGGAAATAGATGCCCCTGTTATTTTAGGGGTTGATTTTGCAGTTTCTCTATTTCTATCACAGAGAAAATTTAGAAGAAAGTGTGTTTGCCTGTAATTTGAAAAAAAAAAAAAAACTTTGTATGCAGTTAATAACTGACTCATTGTAGTCCCGCCTTATGCCCCGACTTCTACCTTCTTCTTTTGGGAGACAAATGTCCAGTTCTCTCTTTTCTTCTTCAAATACTATCTTTAGGGTGATGGTAGTTCACATCAAAGACAGCACACAAAGCATAGAAAGTTCTCCCCTGACCCAACAGACACACAGATTGCTCTGCTCTTAAACCTCTTTGAAAGCTCTTTAGCTAGGGGTGGGGCCTCATGTGCCACACCCCCAGCTATGCTGGAATTTTGACTGGCATGGTTTGTGCAGGTAGCCATGGATGGTGTGAGTGCACACTCATGTGTTGCTCCAATACAGCATTTCTCAGCACTCCTCTTGACCTCTTACATTTTTCCACCTCCCTCTTCCATGAAGGAGGGGCTTGATGCAGATATCCCATTTAGGGCTGAAATTACTCTCAATATTAACCCCTATCCTCTGCAAAACAGAAGCTTTTGTGTTCAAGGTTGAAACCAGCACCAATCTGTGGGTATAAACATACATGCTTAGAAGGCAGCTTGACAACGTGACCATTTGGCAAAATAGTAAGTTCTCTCCTAGGGTCTAAGAACTCCCCAGCAAGGCCACAGGCATTGACTAGGTTAACAGTACTGGGTGTAAATTCTGTCCTGTGGAGAAGGTTTGAATTCTGACTGCAAAGTTATTGGTTTCCCCCTAGTGAATCAGTGGGTATATTTTGCCCAGAGTTGGTATTGTAGTATACAGGGTCTAGTGCTGGAGAGGGCCACTGATATCTTTTCTCCCCCACTGGCCTATGTAGCACTTTTCATCATGAGCCATCAGGCAGCAAGTTTCCTAGTCAGTTGATTTCTCTGTATCCTACAGAGAGCAGCACATAGCAATAGGGTCTTACTATCTAGTTCTGATGGGCAAGCAAGAGCAATGGCATTAGCCTGTATTATTGTAGGTGTCTGGGGCTCCTCCTTGAACAATAACTTATAGAGAGGTACTAGATACCAAATTCTATGGTGAAAATTGTCACTTCCAGAAATCGTCTTAGGAGAGTGTGATAGAGGTAGGATACCAACCTCCCAGGAATACAAGGACGGAAAGTGTTCCAGTGAACTCCGTCCTGTGGAAAGCGAGAGCAGCTACTTGTAGAACGGGGATTTTGCTGACTGATGTATAATTGGAACCAGAATGCACTTTGTGTGATTTAAAATGCTAAGGCATACGTAGAAGTAGCCTTTGTTTTTTCCTCTTTTCCCAGACAATGCTAAGCGCTACCGTGTATAAACGACACCTCAAGAAAATAAGGAATGTTTGTTTTAAAAGGTACTAGCCTGTTAGCCTGCCTGGGGTGCCCAAGTGTCTTGGGAACATCTAAGAGGTTACCTTTATTAGCATAATCTAGTAGAGGTATCAGCAGCCTTGAGAGACTGAATTACCTTTCTCGTCCTTATCTTGACTGTGGCTATAGGCTTTCCTTATTGTCTGTTGTAAAACATCACTTATCTGGTAATGTCACTGAGCATCATCTGTGAACGTCTATGAGTGTTCACCAACTATATCTACCAGAAGGATGCATACTGGTTATTTCATTCCAAAAGTCTTATCATTGGCGGCGCACGCCTTTAATCCCAGCACTCGGGAGGCAGAGGCAGGCGGATTTCTGAGTTTGAGGCCAGCCTGGTCTACAGAGTGAGTTCCAGGACAGCCAGGGCTATACAGAGAAACCCTGTCTCGAAAAAACTTTAAACAAACAAACAAACAAAACTTAGTATGTCCCAGAATGAGAGTGAGCTGTTTGGAGCCAGGACTGATCTTTATAATCAGACTGTTGTCTCATCCCAGCTCAAAATGGCTCCACAGAAAGTCGGCTGTAGTTTGGCACAGCAGAGGGTGGACAAGACACATGGTGCTTCTGGAGGCTAGGCAGTGAAAAATCGTATTTCATTGGTTCTTCCTTTCCTGTCTCATAGGTCCATCCGAAGCCAGGAGTTGGCATTAAAAATGGTGAGCATCCCTTCTTGAACGGCTGCTTGAGAGGTGACACACATCCACAGGACTCCAGTCTGAACTCCGTCTCCACACAGAGAACCTTGGAGCCAAGGAGCCGGAGGAGGAGCAGGAGTCGGAGGTTCAAAGTACATTCGCTGGAGCTTCCACAACCCAGTGGCTCATGGGAAAACTCTACTGACCCTTTGTGGAGAAGGCTTGGCTGGTCCACCCTGGCCGACAGCTCCGCGTCAGGCATGCAGCAGCGCCGACTGTCTATCCCCATAGAACCCAAGATGGGAAGGAACGTTCTTAGAGAAGATGGCTTTGAGAAGCTCGAGGCGGAGACAAATGTTGACACTGGCTTCACCATCATCAATTCCGAACCCAGGCGATCTTTTCCGAGCAGATTTCCCAGGGATTTTCAGAGCAGCCAACCACCACGCTGCTTGTCAGGCTCTTCCTTAGAGGTAACTGTTTCCCCAAACCAAGGAGTCTTTAAGGATAGACTCCACCCTCTGTCACTTCCTAGTCAAAGGGACTTTGGTGCAAAGAAGGTCATCTCAAAATGTTCCCATCATCTGCAGGCCCAGGGTGAAGAGAAAGAAGAATTCTTTATATAGCATAAAACAATTGTGGTTTTTTTTTTCCTAAGACACGAGAATGTTATAGAAACCAAGCGTTGTATTAGTTGCCTTTGTAGTTGAAATGAGAAATATCCTACAAAAGCAAGCAAAGGTTTAAGAGTCAGCCCCATTCATGGCTGGGAAGTCACAGAAGCAAGAGTGTGACTGGTTACGTTTCCTCTACAGTCAGGTAGCAGAGGGGGATGGATGCTGGCGATCTGCCTGCCTTTTTAAAAGCTCAATCTGGGACTCCAGCTCATGGGAAGATATTACCCATTTTTAGGGTTGGTCTTCCTTCCTCAGTTAAATCTTTCTGGAAACACCCTTCTAGATACACCCAGAGATGGGTTTCCATGGTGTGTCTGAATCCAGTTGACAGTGAAGATCGGATCTACGAACATTTAGTTTCTTGCTCCTTTGAGAGAGATCTAGGCTCTCGATGCCCAGTATTAGAAGTCCACGGGGATCTGACAGTGTGCTGGCCAGTTGGAAGGGAGAGAAAGAAAACCCAGGGTCTGAGCTTCTCAGAGACACAGCTCAGATGCATGTGTTGGCTCAGCACCTAGCAGGGCCTTGGCACTGTGTGGAAATGAATCAGATGTGCTATGCAAATCTGATTAGTGTGTGTAATATGGTTTTAATTTTTCCTTGAGGTTGCATAGCTTATCCCCTTGGACAGTAGGAACTATTTATTCTTTAGTGCGTTTTAATTTTTGTGTGGCCTCCTTTGGTAAGTAGGCCCTGTTTACGATACACCCTCTTGTGGTTTTGCCTTTAAAGTTCTTTGCATATGAAACGAGTGAAGAATGCAAAGTGTTTTAAAATTATAAATACCACCCCCTCCCCTGTTTAATTAGTAACAATACTCGAAGCCAGAAAGCTAGGTTCAAAATGAGTGCTAGACTCAGAGATATTTCTACTCTTTTGTCTCTCATTTGTTCATGTCCTACTTGAAAGAGATCATCAGGTCTTGTTAAAACAAAAACAAACAAACAAACAAACAAACACAAAAAAACAAACAAAACAAAAACAAACAAACAAACAAAACCAAGGAAGACAGGGATGATTAGAAAATTCTGTATCTCCACTGAGCATGCCGAAAGGTTGTGTTGGCTGAGTTGCTAGACCAGGACTTGAGTTCTAGCTGTATTTTGGGGGCTCCTGGGGCTTGTATGTTCACGTAATAAACATTTTTTTTTGCATGCAGTAAATATTCATGGATATGATACGGAAACATTTGGCCATCAAATTCAAAAAGTATTCATGGCTTTGCAACTGCAACCCTCCACTGAACCAACTCTTGAAAAAGGTGTTTAAGTTTGACCTTATTCCACAATCCCAGCCCACATTTGCCATGTAAAGATGTACTAAACTCTTAGTTTTCTCATCGTTTTCATGAAACACCCCAGCAAAAGCAAATTACGGTAGGGAGGGATTATTTTGGCTGGTAGTTCCAGGTTAGAGTCTATCATGATGGGAAACTCCTGACTGCAGGGGCTTGAGGACTCTGGGCACTTCCTTCCTTCCTTCCTTCCTTCCTTCCTTCCTTCCTTCCTTCCTTCCTTCCTTCCTTCCCTCCCTCCCTCCCTCCCCTCCTCCTCCTCCTTCCTCTCCCTTTTTTAAATTAGATATTTTCTTTATTCACATTTCAAATGTTAACCCTTTTCCTAGTTTCCCCTCTGAAAACCCCCTATCCCTTCTCCCCTTCCCCTGATCCCCAACCCATCCACTCCTCCTTCCTGGCCCTGGAATTCCCCTATACAGGGGCATAGAACCTTCACAGGACCAAGGGTCTCCCCTCCCATTGATGACCAACTAGGCCATCCTCTGCTACATATGCAGCTAGAGCCACGAGTCCCACCATGTGTTTTCTTTGATTGGTGGTTTAGTCCCATGGAGTTCTGGAGATACTGGTTAGTTCATATTGTTGTTCCTCTTATGGGGTTGCAAACTCCTTCAACTCCTTGGGTATTTTCTCTAGCTCCTTCATTGGGGACCCTGTGCTCCATCCAACAGATGTCTGTGAGCATCCACTTTTGTATTTGTCAGGCACTGGCAGAGCCTCTCAGGAGACAGCTAAATCAGGCTCCTGTCAGCAAGCTCTTGTTGGCATCCACAATAGTGTCTGGTTTTGGTGGTTGTTTATGGGATGGATCCTCTGGATGACCGTTCCTTCAGTCTCTGCTTCACACTTTGTCTCTGTAACTCCTTCCATGAGTATTTTGTTCCTTCTTCTAAGAAGGATTGAAGTATCCACACTTTGGTCTTCCTCCTCCTTGCGTTTGATGTGTTTTTGCAAATTGTTATCTTGAGTATTCCAAACTTCTGGGCTAATATCCACTTATCAGTGAGTGCATATCATGTGTGTTCTTTTGTGATTGGGTTATCTCACTCAGGATGATATCCTCCAGATCACTGCAGTGACAGGCAGGTAGATCAATGGAATAGAATTGAAGAACCAGAAATGAACCCACACACCTATGGTCATTTGATCTTTGACAAGGGAGCTAAAACCATTCAGTGGAAAAAAGACAGCATTTTCAACAAATGGTGCTGGCTCAACTGGCAGTTATCATGTAGAAGAATTGATCCATTCTTATCTCCTTGTACAAAGCTCAAGTCTAAGTGGATCAAGGACCTCCACATAAAACCAGAGACACTGAAACTTATAGAGGAGACAGTGGGGAAAAACCTCGAACATTTGGGCACAGGGGAAAAAATTCCTGAACAGAACAGCAATGGCTTGCACTGTAAGATCAGGAATCGACAAATGGGACCTCATAAAATTGCAAAGCTTCTATACGGTAAAGGACATTGTCAATAAGACAAAAAGGCAACCAACAGATTGGGAAAAGATCTTTACCAATTCTAAGTCTGATAGAGGGCTAATATCCAATATATACAAGGAACTCAAGAAATTAGACTCCAGAAAATCAAATAACCCTATTAAAAATGGGGTACAGAGCTAAACAAAGAATTCTCAACTGAGGAATACGTAATGGCTGAGAAGCACCTAAAAAAAATGTTCAACATCCTTAATCATCAGGGAAATGCAAATCAAAACAACCCTGAGATTCCACCTCACACCAGTCAGAATGGCTAAGATCAAAAACTCAGGTGACAGCAGATCGTGGTGAGGATGTGGAGGAAGAGAAACACTCCTCCATTGCTGGTGGGATTGCAAGCTGCTACAACCACTCTGGAAATCAGTTGGCAGTTCCTGAGAAAATTGGACATAGTACTACCGGAAGATCCAGCAATACCACTCCTGGACATATACCCAGAAGATGTTCCAACCGGTAATAAGGACACATGCTCCACTATGTTCATAGCAGCCTTATTTATAATAGCCAGAAGTTGGAAAGAACCCAGATGCCCCTCAACAGAGGAATGGATACAGAAAATGTGGTACATTTACACAATGGAGTACTAAGCAGCTATTTAAAAAAATGAATGTATGAAATTCTTAAACAAATGGATGGATCTGGGCACCTTTCATCTGGGGTCAGGAAGCAGAGAGTGTGGGCAGGATGCTCAACTGGTTTTCTCTTTGTCAGCTGACCAGTACCTGCCCACTTTTATATCCACCCTGCAAGATAGTCCCTCACAGGCATGTCTAGAGGCTTGGTTCCTAGGAATTCAAACCCTAACATGCTGACATATTAACTGTCACATAAGCATTCATAACCTGTAAGTGGGGACTGTGAACATTATGAGTTACAATTTACAGTCTTAAAATCATAACAAGGGACAAAGTCTCTGTTGCCTAAATGCTAGAATTTGGGGATTTAAAAGGTTAAAAATAGAGACTGGAGAGATGGCCCCGTGGCTAACAGAGCTTGTTGTTCATCCAGGGGACACATGTTTGGTTCCCAGCGCCCACACTGGGCAGTTCTCAACTGCCTGTATCTCTGTCTTCGTGGGGTCTGATTCCTTCTTGTTTCCAAAGACACATACATGCATATGGTGTATATACAAACAGATTCACATACACATAAAGTAAAAAAAAAAATTAAAAATATTTGGCTCTGTGATTGTTCTCTCAGGTGGGTGTTATATAAGAATATGCACACTTATGCAGCTGCAGGGTTTTTCTTTCTTCTCTCCCCTCCCTTCCTTCTCTCCCTTTCCCTTCCTTCCTTCCTTCTGTCCTTCCTGTTAGGGACAGAACTGAAGGCCTCAAGGATGCTAATGAGGCAAGTAATTTTTCAGGGGCTTCACTCCTAGCCCTCAGCTATGTCTGAGGAGACTCGAACACTTACACACACCTCGAGAGAAAGCTTCATGGAGGCACAGAAGGGTCTTGTGGAACCATGCAGTCTGGGACTGTGTGCTCTGCTGAGAACACTCAGAGAAATGAGAGTCACAGATGGATGATGACAGGAATTCTAAATTGATTTTCCTCTGTCTGTTAAACATCAACGCATTCTCATTGTATTTTACCTCACAGATTAAACTTTGATCTTAGAAAATTGAATGAGGGGGCCTAATGTTCATATGCCTTTTTATAACAAAGGTGTGTGTGTGTGTGTGTGTGTGTTTTTTTTAACTAATTTCAGTTGAACAATTGAGTTGCCTATGAAAGCACAGCAGGGAGAAGTTTTAAATTATCCTTACATTTTTTGACATTATCTCAATTTCTTTAACATAAAACACCAGTGAGGATATGAGTCCATGGAAATCATAAAGAATATTGAGAAGTTCAGATATGCCCCTTACAAAATTGACTTGTAAAATAATGGACTCTTAAAATGTCACCCACTCTCTACTATTTGATGTAAAAATCCAATTTACATTATGGGATGGAAATGTCAGTGAAGTGGGTCGGGTTTTAAATTCCTCTCTATGTGTGACCTTGAACACCGTGATTCTCTGGTGTCATACCTTCTGTAACAGAGGATATTAGAGAGAAGCTAGGTCACGTATGTGAGAACATTCGGATGTTATTAAGTGCTGTAAGTGCAGAAGATTTTTATTATTGGATCATATTTTATAGTTTTCTATATATTGTAGTATTGATGTAAGTGGTCCTTCAGGCCCACAGTTTAAAAATGTTATGAGACAAGTTTTAGTAAACTCAATGAGATAATAATAATAATAATAATAATAAAGACCAATTTACCTGAGATATTTTTTTAAAACTTAAAAAATAAATTGCTCTACCTAACAGGAAGATGGTGTATACTAAATAACAAAACACGTCGTAAAGTTCAATAGATTATACACAACAGAATATGTCATGATCTGAGGATGGTGCTGTTTGCCTATAATCCCAGGACTGTGGAAAGGAACAGAGCCATGGCTCAGAGCAAGTTTTCTGTTGATTAGAAACCTGTAGATTTCATTACCATGTTGCAGACCATCTCTAGACGTTCCAGAAAAACCTCACAGCAGTCTGCCTTTCTAGAACCTTCTCAAAGCCCCGGTATGGGCTGCCTTCTCTTTTTCTTTCTTCCTTCTCTCTAGCTATTTCTTTCTTTCTTTCTTTCTTTCTTTCTTTCTTTCTTTCTTTCTTTCTTTCTTTCTTTCTTTCTGTTCACCCACAAAGACAATCAGGAGACAGCACCAATAATCCACTCTGCGGATCTTTGTTGGTCCACACCACAGGTTTTCCAGTCAGCCTCTCACGAGGCTGTTCTGAGCTCTCCTACCAAACGGCACCACTAGATGTTTAGGAAGAGTTTG
The DNA here is from genome assembly GCF_000001635.26 of Mus musculus. Lineage (NCBI taxonomy): Eukaryota > Metazoa > Chordata > Mammalia > Rodentia > Muridae > Mus > Mus musculus. The sequence goes on along the minus strand of NC_000067.6, from coordinate 80,194,221 downwards.
TCTGGTTCTGGCCTTGGGGATTTGAATTTATTCTTCCAGTTTCTCATTGGACATCTCTCACATACGCATGAAAGAAGGTAGTTGCTGTACCCAGAGAAGCAGGTTCTATATGGCACTGCTCCCTGAGCAAGAGCGAGACCCATAGGCACCCTTTGCAAAAGTGCAAACTACAAATATTTCTGTCAGGTTTGCCCTGCAAAATGAACAAACAACAAAAACCCAATCTACTGTAGGAAGGAAAGCCTGAGAATGGAAACCAGGTTGGGATCAGCTTCCCAAAAGAACACTGAACAGCTCTGTAGATAACTCCGGCTTGTCAGGAGGCCATTGCTTCTTCTCTCCGGCACACCCATGGAGTCTGGGTAAGCCTGAGTCACTTAACACAGTGAGGACTTTTCGTTCACTTAAGAAAAGGGATGAGGCCGTTAAGTCTGCATCCTAAACATTTTTCCTCCTGTTTTGTTGTGAACATTATTTAGGAATGAGGACAAAGGGCAACTGAGTCCTGGGCAGCTATTATTAGGAATGGGAAAGTGTCTTGGTGAGCAGTGGACGGAACACCTTCACCTGTCAAGTAAAGATGGCAAGTTCTGGGATCCAGAGAGGAGCCATAGAGACACCTCTGTAGGAAGCTCTGGGAGTGAATGAAAACAGAAAAGCACCTAGTGAGAAATGGGGGTTGATTAAGCAGCCCATTGGTACTGTGCTCACCCAGCACACAAACAGCCCCGGATTCAATCTCCATTACTTTGTAAACAGGGATGGTGCATACCTGTAATTTTGGTACTTTGAAAGAGGAAGTGGAAGCAGCCAGATCAGAAATTCAAAGTTATATTTGACTACATTGTGAGTTAGAGTCCAATATCGCATGCAGGAGACCCTGGCTAGGAAGAGAGAGAGAAAGGGCAATAATGGAATGAACTGATGTGCCCTCAGCTGTTCACATAACACTCTGACTACTTCTCCCACTTGAACTAAAAGGAAGAAGAGCTAGGACGAGTCTCCAGGGATGGAGACCTTAAGGGTCATCGTGAAAGTTGTTGCGGGTCCGTGGTGTTGCACAAACAGGTAAGAAATGCTTCCTTCACACCACATTTCTTCTTAAAGTTTCTGAAGCCGTGGCAAGCCTGCACAAGATTAGGTCTGTCATCACCCTCTCATGGAGTAAGGAGGGACTCAGCAGGCCCTGCGCTGCACAGATAGGAGAAGGCCGGTGAGATTGATGACCTGTCATAGGATAGGTAGCTCTGGAGCTGGAAATGGGCACTACTCTGTCTTATGAGGAAAAAAAAATGTGACTGTCTCACATTGGTGACTCTTCTCTGCAGACAAGGAAAAGCCAGAGTGAGAAGGAGCCAGGCTGTAGCCAGAGAAAGAGCGGAAAAGGAGTTAACTCAAGCTCTTCTTGGTTGCCAGTGGCAGCAGGTGAATCAAGCCCCCCCCCCCGGCCCCCCCCCGGCCCCCCGTTGTGCTCAGTTCAGGGGTTGCTTTGAGGAATCCTACAGGACCTTGAACATCTTAGACATGGAGATGAGCAATCTGTGGCAGAGCCAGTGTTTATAGGCAACAGGCCTGGAACTAAGGTAAGAGGAGACACCTGTGTCAGGTGTCAGAGTTTATCTGTAGTGAGATGCACAATTCCTTGGTAAGATAAGGATAACCATGATAAGCACACAGTATGTCTCAGGTACTAAGACTCTATGGTGCTGATTATAGTCTTTAATGACATAGTGCTTACTATGTCTTTAAAGACTATAACTATGAATGTTGAATTCCTGAATGACCAAAGTCCTTGAAGACTACCCCGACTCTCCCATCATAGTATTGAAAGATGAAATTCCCAAACTGGAACCTTTCAAGCAACCATTCCCACTTGAGTCTAAAACAAAGGGGAAAAAGCATTGTAAGAGTGACAACAGATGGAATTCTGGGGGAGAGATTAGCATGCTTTCATCGTACACTGGAATTGTATGCCATTTTATGTGAACTGGATAACCTGGTGTCTTGGTCATGTTTTATTGCCATGATGAGACATGACCATGGCAGCTATTTAACTGGGGCCTTTGACCTAGCCCACTCAGTCAGTCAACAGGTTCTCCAGTGGAGGAGTGAGGATTAAAAAGAAAAAAGACAACTAGACAGCATTGCAGCATGACCCCATTCAATTCTGAGACTGAAGGCAAATTTAATTTTCCCAATCCTCTTTTTATACCATTTTAATTACATGCAAGTATTAAGGGTGAGCAGTACAATAAGGAACTAGCAAGGCAGTAAGCAAAGTCCCGTGATTACTCCCATGACAGTTGTTTAAAAGGGCTTGTAATAATGACCAAAATACTTAAGATCACTTCCTTGTCCAAGCCAAAAATCTTGCCTGAAGTCTACTTCTTTTGTTGCACCCTAAGATTAAAATTCCTACCTTACCCTACTTCCCTATTATAGCCTAAAGTTAGATTCTTGCCGAAACTTACTATGCCCTAATGTCAGATTTCTGCCTGAGCTTACTTCCTTGTCATAGCCAAGGTCATATTCCTGTCTGAAGCCCATTTTCTTGTCCTTGGCCAGTGTCAGACTCCTGCCAAGTGGCACCCCAAAAAGGCTCTTCACAGCTCCCCTCTTTAAATTTAATAAATAAGGCTGAGCCTGTCTTAGGTTGTCCTGACAAGAATGACTTCTGTACCCATCTTCAAGACATGTGCAGCTTGTTTGTATTATATGAACAAACATGGCCTTTTAGTGTTCGCTATAAACAAACATGGCCTGTTGGCACATGCCTTTGTCTTAGGTTGGCAAGGCCCTTGTGCAGAATCTTACCCTCCCTTGGCTTGCCAGCCTGTTAAATTAATAACTCTGTTTGGGGATTCATTCTTAGTTTCAAGCCATGTACTTGGACCACTAACATGTTGATGTTGTAAAAGGCAAGCTTTAACACTATGGGCAGGAATAAAAGTATTCCTAGCACAAGAAGGGCTAGCATGATCAAGCCATATATGTCATTCTTGAAGCTTGACCAAGATGGAAATACTGACCTCAGGCCATGAATAATTCTACCAGCAATATCTGTAACATCAAAGCTCAGCAGAGCAGCATTCCTTAAATTCATAATCTCACTATTCAAAGTTAAAATATCCAGAGAGGTGTTGGACTTATATGCCAAACACCCTACAAGTGTCTTTGAACCTTCTGCCAATTATAGTGACTATTACTGTAAATTTTAGAAGGAACACAAATCCATTTAGCACGACAATCAGGATGGCTTCCTACTCTTAAGCACTGAACCTCCTATCTAATAATTTGAATAGCATCATAAAGAACATCAATCCATTGTTTCCAATGCCTGTCTAAATCCTCTTGAATACTCAGGACATTAGTAACATTTTTTGCTAAATGATTAACAAAAGTAGCTATCTAAACGTCTTGTGTCAAAGCAATTGCAGCAGTGGTACTAGCTACTAGCTTAATTAAAGCTGCTATACCAGCAATAATGAAGCCCACTATCCTCTTGTTTCTGCTTAGAGCCCGACTCACTTCTTCCAGTACCTGCAAGCTTTTTTCAGGATACCAAGGCCCTGTAATATTCACAGGCAATAAAACAAAAACTGGTTGATAGACCACCATAACAGACATGCCAGGTTTCAACACACTAACACAATTAGAAAGTGCATAATCAATACAACTTACATTAAATACTGTGGAAGAAACAAAGTAATTTCAACATGACCAATTAATAAACGATCAGGAGCTAAGCACTAATATTTCTTTGAAAACTAGATCCTGTCCCAATCTATTGCTAACATAGCATCATAGAGAACTGCAGCTAACTTTCAAGTATGTCTCTAAAAACGTCCAGAACCAGCCTTCCAAATGAAGACTGTTATTTCCAGTATTGGATTGATTTATAGAGCAGTCCATGATTGAGTCAGAATAACTGGTCACATAAAAGGGAAGAGAAGAGTCATCATACCTTCTCTTTTTTATTAAGTTTTTAAAGTCGGTTTCCAGTCTCCATGTTTTCTGTCCCACAAAGTCTAAAAGCTTGAAGCAAGGAAGCTTGTCCAATCTGGGATATAGGCAAGCAAAGGTGGGTCAGGAACATATGTCCAAAACAACTTTCCTGTCTCCATTGTCAGGGCACTGAGCAAGCTCACAGGTCTGCTTCATTCTTTGTCCCAGCATCTGCATGTCTCACCAATCACTCTGGCAGCTAGCAGCATCCTGAGGAAAAAACACAAACACATTCTCTTCCCCATATTAAATGTCTGATCATGACCATGCCATGTGCCAGTATGTGGATCCTTCAATTTCACGTAGGCATAAGTATGTCTGATTGTAGGGGGGCATAGACACTCAGAGAGTTCCTTGCCACTTAAATTTAAAAATTTTTAAAATAAAAAGAACATGATTTAAATAAATTTAAATCATGGGGATATAACTCCCCCTTTTTTATTTTATGAAGATAGTTCCACAATACCTGTTTCTCAATACTTTGTGCTTGAGTATCATAAGGAATTCCAGTAATATGGATAATGTTAAATTGTTGACAGAAAGTCTCAAATGCTTGACTGTGAAAGCATCATCTGTTTTAATCTGATTTGGAACAACCAGCGTAGAAAAACAATATAGGCAATGACTAATTACACTTTTAGTTGCTTCTCTTGTTAAAGCAATTGCAACTTGATAATCTGTCAAGTCACATGTATATACTTTAATTTTTCAAAATCAAAAATATGAGTAACATAATTGATTAGGGAGAAGTCCTCAAGGATTAACACCATTATGTGGTACAGGTAGAAACCGAGGACACTGAGAACAAGTCTTTACAATCTTGACTTGTACATTTTCTAGAAATACCAAATTGTTTTCTCAAGCTATTACTATTTTGATGATGTAAAAAATGAGATTGTTTGGCGAATTGTTCCTATGTAAGGCCTATAACCATCCTGGTATACAAATCTGCTGTGGCATTGCCCTCACTAACGGGTCCAGGCAATCCAGTATGAGCTTAAATGACCTACAAAATAAGGAACTGTACATTCTCTTAAATTGAGTTGTATTTGCATAAATAATTGAAAAATTTGAGAATTAGCAGTATCTAGAAGAGGAACAGTTTCAAGCAGTTGCAAACCATGATATATATTGGCCCTCAGCATACAAAATAAAAGCTTGATTTTTCAGCATTTCAAAAACAGCAGCTACAGCACATAGTTCAATTATTTGTGCTGAAGCAGGGAGAAACTCGATGAACATGTGATCCAATCACATATGTTTCCTTCCCATTAGGTGAGCCATCTGTGAATACAGTAAGTGCGTTCTCTATGGGCTGCAAGCGTAAATGTACAGGGAATACAAAAGCATGCATAGAGGCAAATTTAGCAACTTGTTTTATGGATAATGATTATCAATTTTGCCTAAAGAATTTGCACATGCAATAGGTCAAATATAAGTATTTTGCAATAGCCAATTTAATTGCTGTTTGGAATAAGGAATAAATATTTCTTCAGGTTCTTTTCCAAAATATTTCCATGATTGTATCCTACAATTCTGTATTAAGACAGCAACGTCTTCATAATAAGGTGTTAAAACTTTCTTTGGAGATGAAGAAGATGAATCCACATTAACAGTCCCTTTGGCCAAAGGACTGCTGTGGGCACATGAGTTGTAGCAATAATACAAGCAGTCAGCAATAGATCATAGTCTATAGGATGTATCTGTTGTTGGCTAATAGCTTCCTCTACTTTCTGCAAAGCTATTCGTCCCTCATCTGTTAATTGTCGAGGGGAATTGGGATTTGCACCCCCCGTGAGGGTATCAAACAGAGGTTTAAGGTCTCCTGTAGTAAGCTGAAGATAAGGTCTTAGCCAATTAATATCTCCTAACAACCTTTGAAAATCATTTAGAGTAAGTGAATTATCTTTTCTTACTTGAATTTCCTGTGCTGCAATTTGCTTAGGATATAACTTATGTTCCAAATATTGAAAAAAGAATTTGCCTTTGAATCTTTTCTGGAGCAACAACTACTCCAAAATTTTAAAGTTTATTGTATAAGAGGAAAGCCTTGTAGTAAAAGTCCATCAGAAGGATCAGCTAATAAAATATCCATATAATCAATAATATACACTGGAAGGTTCAAAGTCCTAACTTCTTGTATTGAAGCAGCCACATTTTTTTTTTTTTTTTACATAATGTAGGGCTATTAACCATTCCTTGAGGCAAAACTTTCCAATGATATTGCTTCATTGGTTCTTTAAAATTACAAGCAAGCTCACTGAAAGCAAACCCTTTACAATCATCAGGATGCAAAGGAATACAGAACAATCCTCCCAGTCCATAATAATTCTACATGGAATAGGCAGGCCCGATTGTAATCCCTCTACAAGTTCCATAGCCTCATTAACCTTTCACAAACCCTGCAACAATCTCCACCTGCCAGATTTTTCCTTAATTACAAATATGTGTGAGTCAGAATCCTGAGCCTGTGCTCAAATTTTAAGTTTCTTTTGTAACACCAGAGCACAAACACAATTTTGGGGAACAAAGCCTAAGTTTAACAGTGTAAACAATCCATTCTCTTTAAAATCAACACCAAAAGCATTACTTTCATGTTACAAAGTTTTTAAGTGTCTCCCTACTTTTGAACTGCAGTTAGCGAGCCTGGGTCATTCTGAGATGGCGGCCCAGAGCACACAAAAACTTTGGAAACCAAAACTCGACCTCCAACAATCCAGTCTCTCTCAAAAAAAGCACCAAGTGAATCAACTCCATGCTACGAAGTTCGGCTGCCCGCTCCTGCACATGAACACAAGATTGTGCAGCCTCTAATGCCAAAAAGGGACACTGCCCTAAATCCTATCTTTTATACGTGTGGTTTCTAGGATAAGAATTACATAGAACGGTACCCAATTTAGAAGTATCTTTAGAGACGTGTTTCCCTGGGTTGGCTCATGCCACGTGGTATAGTTCTGAATTACTCCAACCTGGAGTTACCAGTGTTAAGCCAACTTTCTGTTACCAATGTTACAAATTTTTAATCATACCCAATAACTTATAAGCCTATAATCTATAACCAAGACATGTAGAACATATGTATACTTTTAAAACCAGTCAGAATTAAAGATGAAATGGCTGCATATATTTACTTACTTAAACCAGACAAAATTCTTGCTTTTCCTAGTCGTAATTTCAAGAGAGGAGCTCCTTGCTACCTGCTGATCCCAATAACCACACTCACGGAGATGATTCCAGGAGAAAGAGCCAACCGTTCCCTGACCATAGAACTTGAGAAGCTGCTGGTCCCTTTAAGAGCGGTTTTTCCGAGAAGCTCCCGGCAGGGCTTCTCCAGCTGTGCTAGACTCCTAACTACAGGTGTAGGGCTTCAAAGGCCAATTGATACTGTTTATTTTTTTTAATTTATTTTTTCTCTTTCTCTTTTTTTGAAATGAATTAAAACTAAATCAAGGGCTGAACAACCAGCAGATAGAGTTTTAACCATTTCCTTGTCCTTGACCAATGTCAGACTCCGGCCAAGTGGCCCCAAAAGGCTCTCCACAGGCCTTGCTTAT